>NW_027532409.1:125121-127114 GCF_008692635.1 Crocuta crocuta
CCCCCATTGGGAGCACAGTTTTCTTGCCTTCCCACTTTGGAGACAAGGCTAAGGGAGGTAGGGGTACTAGTCCCTGAGACCAGACAGTGTCTTTCTCCCATTCACATTCTCTCCGAATCTCCTTCTTCCCTGGTTTCACCTCCAGTCCTGGAAGAGACCACCATGTTCTCATGGAGTGGGCACTTTCCTGACCTTGTTTCCTGAATCCCATCTCTTGATTGCTTTTCATAAACTTCAGGCTCAGACCTCCAAACTTTATCCTTGATTTGTAGGCTCTAGAATTAAGAAACTCTCTCTTTTCTCTGGCCAGGTTTTAAGACTACTGTCTTTGTTTGGACTCAAAGCTAAACTATTACCTTATGATTTCATTGGTGTCTACACTCCTTCTAAAGTAATAAATGTTCTTGATCCAACCGGCAGAGGAGTGGTGAGGTGAAGGGACACAGATCATCGTGATTCATGAGGATGCAAAATAGATGGATATATTTGATAGTTTCTCTCTTTAAAAAATTTTTTTAAATGTTTTATTTATTTTTGAGAGAGAGAGAGAGAGACAGCGTGAGCAGGGGAGGGTCAGAGAGAGAGGGAGACACAGAATTGGAAACAGGCTCTAGACTCTGAGCTAGCCATCAGCACAGAGCCTGACACAGGGCTCGAACCCACGAACCGTGAGATCATGACCTGAGCCAAAGTCGAATGCTTAACGGACTGAGCCACCCAGGCGCCCCTCTCTCTTTTTTAACATTTATTTAAGTAATCTCTACACCCCATTTGGGGCTTGAACTCACGACCCTGAGATAAGAGTCTCGTGCTCCTCTGTTTGAGCCAGCCAGGTGTCCCAATTTGATAGTTTCAAAAACATTATTCTCTTTGTGAAGTCAAATGGGTCCCCCAGTTCCCAGTAGCTGTGCTCACCTCCTGAGAATTTACTGTTTCTGGAGAGTTCTGGCAAGTTCTTCTGTTTTGCATGACCATATCAGGGCCATATTTGTCTTAGATGCATGGAACTCCTCTCCTCATTTCTTTAAGTTCTGAGATGATAAAAAAGCTCCTTGAATTACTGGCAGTGAAATCCCAACTTCGGGTAGGAACTTCAATGAGGAAAAGGGGGCCATGGGTCCTACTCCTGGACCTGAGTCTAAAGTCCCTGAGTGGAAAATGGGGGAAATAGTACCCCTACAAAGGTTGTTATGGGAATTCAACAAGATAATAGGTGTGCAGTGAAGCTTTGCAGAGCAGCTGACACAGACCATGGGCTCACTCTGTGCCTGTTTTCTCTCCTCCTTCTCCACTGCCCGGCCTCCTCAGCCTCCTGCTGTCCCCTGTCCTCTGAGCTGAGCCTCCCTGTTCCAGAATTCTTGGCTTCTGTAAAAAGAGCTTAGTATTGGATTTGTTAACCTGCTCAGTAAAGTTCATTCCGGCTCTGGCGCACCAGCTCATCTCTCTGCTGTTGAACAGCGCAGTCATTAGGCATAAGTGGGCTGTGGCCATGCAAATGACTATCAATGCAACTTTCTCAGCAGAGAGCCAGGTGTGTTGGTTTCTACCACCGTGAATGACCTTGGAGTTGAAGATTTCCCTAAAACCATTTGACTGTTTGGTCATCATCATTGTAACACACACACACACACACACACACACACACACACACACTAATGTGTTTTGGGTCCTGGCATCTGGGAGTCTTGGGTCAGCAGATGTATTGGGTTAAGAAAGTTGGGTGGGGAATGGGGTGCCTGGGTGGCTTACTCAGTTAAGCATCTGGCTTTGGCTCAGGTCATGATCTCCCAGTTCTTATCATGATCTCCGAGTTCTTGAGTTTGAGACCCAGGTTGGGCTCTGTGCTGACAGCTCAGAGCCTGGAACCTACTTCAGATTCTGTGTTTTCCTTTCTCTCTGCCTGTCCCCTGCTCGTGCTCTGTCTCTCTCTCTCTCAAAAATAAATAAACATTTTAAGAAAATCTTAAAAAAAAAAAAGAAAGTTGGGTGGGGG
>NW_027532409.1:127190-284086 GCF_008692635.1 Crocuta crocuta
AGCCTGGGCCTTGATTTGTCACTCCTGTTTGGAGTCCCCTGCACACAGGGTAGGTGGACCCTGCTGACCTCTTACTCTTAGGTCCTGAATTTTCTCTGCCCTTGGTCCTCTGTGCTCCAGTCATAGTGACCTCCTTTTGATGACTAGTGCACATTAATTAACCTGTTTCCCTCCTCAGTCCCGTCACCTGCTAATCCCTCTGGGTGTTGCTTCTTCTCTCCCCTCTTCCCGTGGCTGGCTTCTCATTCTTCAGGTCTTAGCTCACATGTCACCTCTTCAGAGAAGTCTTCCTTGACCACCTTTTCTAAAGAAAGCCCCACTAAAATTGTTTATCATAGTACCATACTTGCTACTTTCATAGCATCTATCATGAGCATAATTATTTTAACCCATTTTAAAATTTGCTTTTCTGTTCCCTCCACAAGATTGTACACTCCATGAGAGCAAGAGCCACTTTTGCCTTGTTCCCTATGCTGTTCTCAGCACCTAGAATAGTGCTGGCATATCGTAGGTCTTTAATAAATATTTGTGGGAGAGCGATCCTCACCTTCCCTTTCCATTTTGTTGTCTCAGATGACAGTCCAATGGGCCATCTGGTTGACTCACCTTGGGAATAATTTCTAGGGTCAAGTTTCCTTCAAACTTTTTAGAAGCAGCTGGGCTTAGATCTTCTAACACATAATGCCTGAGCCTCCATGAGACACCATTGCCAAGACTAACCCCAGCAGGCTGCTTTCTTTCTAGGAAACTCCTCTCTCTACATCTAGTGAGGGAGTCAGGGAGTAGGAACTAGTTTCCCCACAGAACTCATTATATGAGAGCTCTGTGAACTGGGTACATTAATCTCTATGGGCTGCAGTTTCCCCACCTCTAAAATGTGACGAACAGTGATGCAGGATTTCTTAACTCTGGCACTATTGACATTTTGAGCTAGATAATTCTTTCTCGAGTGGCGTGTGTGTTCTATACATTAGAGAGTGTTTAGTAGCATCTACCCACTAGATGCCAGCAGTGAACCCAGTTATGACAGTCAAGAGTGTCTCCAAATATTGCCAAATGTCCTTAAGGGGTAAAATCACATGTCTCTGTCTCCACTGAGAACCATTTCAATAATATCTGCCTTAAAGGATCATTGGCAGACTAAATGATATTGGTCATGTTAAGTGCCTAGAGTAAGGATTTAATATATGTGTTTCAAATCTATTATTGTTATTATTAACATCATTATACTGAAGGCCACAAGGAGTTTCAGGAAAGACAGGTGCTGATAGGAAAACCCAGGTTAATCCATCCCATTGCCAATGGTGTGGGGAAACCATCTTGTCCCTGCTTCTAAGCATTGATCATTAAATCTTCAGGAAATTTGCAAACCGATTGTTAAACATAGTCATCCTTGAAACTGGCTATAGTAGGAATATTTACACCATGGGAATTAACAAGTGCTGCCCAACAAAGCTTTATTTTCTGGGAACTACATGTCAACCACAGCGCTTCTTTGTTAATACTTTAAATGACAAGATCTTGCAGTGGGTCTAATAACTACTGACGTTTTCAAAGAGTGATAAACATAAATGACATTTTGAGATATCAGCAACATATGAAATGTATGCAAATATCTGTGCCTCACTACTGGTGACAAAGTCACAGGTACTGATTTGTTGCCCAAATTCAGATTTAGAGGAAATGCTAAGTTTCATTGTTTATGTAATTTTGAGAGAGAAGTGAGAAAGAGCGTGGGAGAGAAGCATGAGTGGGGGAGGGGCACAGAGAGGAGACACAGAATTCAAAGCAGGCTCTCGGCTCTGAGCTGTCAGCACAGAGCCCAACACAGAGCTTGAACTCATGAACTATGAGATCAGACCTGAGCCGAAGTCGGCACTTAACCGACTGAGCCACCCAGGCACCCCCTTGAAAATGTTAAGTTTCACTTAGAAATTGGAGGAAATAAAGATGTAAGATTTTTTTTTTCATCCATGGAGCCCCTGCATTCTATCCACAGACCTCAGTTAAGAACCTTTGTGGGGCGCCTGGGTGGCTTAGTCGGTTAAGCGTCTGACTTTCGCTTGGGTCATGATCTTCCGGTTCGTGGGTTTGAGCCCCGCGTCGGGCTCTGTGCTGACTGCCAGCTCAGAGCCTGGAGCCTGTTTCAGTCTGTGACTCCCTCTCTCTCTGACCCTCCCCTGCTCACGCTGTCTCTCTCTCTCTCCTAGAAATAAATAAAACATTTAAAAAAAAAAAAAAAAAGAAGCTTTGTTCCAGGGGACACATTCAGTGGTGAAATGTAAATGAACTTGGGACTTAGAATCAGAGAGGCCTGGGTTTGAATTCCAGGACTGCCAGTTGCTTAGTCTTAATTTCCTCAATCTCTAAATGGGAATCTGAACTTCATGGATTGTGGAAATTCAATAGAAATGGCTTTAAGAAATGCTGGGCACCTGGTAGTGTGTGTGTGTGTGTGTGTGTGTGTGTGTGTGTGTGTGTGCGTGTGTTGGGAGGGAGGGACTTTTTAACATCTCTTCCACAACCCCACGGGTCTGCAGGGATCTCTGACTTTGAGCAGCAGAGGTAGTGACAGACTTTACCCCAGGTGGCGCTCCTGGTCCATCTTTATTTTTAGTTTCTGTCTGGATGAAAAACGTGCGATGTGCAGACCAGGCAGAACAAATAGAATTATGACTCAGTTTTCACAAACTGTGTTGTGGATTTCACATATTTTCACGCTTGATTTTCCGCCATGTTTCAAACTGATACAAAAATGCTTTTTCCCCTTTTCTGGGACATTGGGACGTGTGTCCCAGTGGGGAAGGGACATCGTATTCCCCCTTCCTTCTCTCCTTGCCTTCCCATCTCCAAGGGAGGAACTTCTGTCCTTGCCTTCCTAAGTGAGGAACCACTGTTTTCCTTCCTTATTCCTCACACAGGACCATTTTTCCAGCTCATTAGAACCTGGAGCTAAGATAAAGGAGGGCAGAGCCATTAGGTAGCAATTTGTATGTAAATGTGGAAGTTACCAAAGAAAGAGTGTTCTTTAGGAAACATTCAAGTTGGGAACCTTCTGGAAAGTTAGCATCTCTTGTGAGCCCTGTGAGGCCCACTGCCCCTGCGCCAGGCCTGGGGGTAGGGGAGCCGGACTGGGATGTCTCCTGGTCTTCACCCAGGAGGAGACTGAGGCCAAGGTCACACAGTGAGTGAAGTGCAGAGCCAGTTCCGAAAGCCACAGGTGGACCCCAAAGGTAGTGTGTGGTCACTTTGTGGGGTACTTCTAAAGGGATGAGGCTCCTCTGCCCAGTCCCACACTCTTCCTTTCCTTTATTTCGTTTTTTGTAGCCTATTCAGGCTCATCTACTGGCTTGTGAGCTCGGATCTAAGGGAAAATGTGTATTGTACTCTCCATTAGTAAGATTTAATTAGACAGTTATTGTGCCCAGCACTGTGCTGTGTATGTGCAGAGGACAGTCCTTAACAAAGGAACCCTTTGTGCTTGGTCCCAGGCTCTGATGTCAAGGTGTCAGCAATTAAAATGGAGGATGCTAATAAGAAGGCCAGGGACAAAACTGCTCCTGAAAACTAAAGAAAAGCTGGCTTTCCCCCCACTCTAGGCTTTTCTTCTCTATGATCAGAAGCCCAATCCCTGCCCAATTCCTGATCTCTTGGGAGTGACAGAGTCAGAGGGATGTGTGAGAGAGGGCAGCCTGTCACCCTAGGAGAGGCAGCCTCTGCTCTCTGACTTCCTTAGCCGCTTTGCAAATAGTTTTGAGAAAGACATTCTCACCTCTGTGAAGTGTTCCAGGTCTTCAACCTATACCATGTACTAGCTTAGTGCCCTACACCTCGAGCCTGACCCACAGCAATACTCTCCCTCCTTAGGTAAGGGGTGAAGACAGAAACAAGGGGCTAGAGGTGATGTGTGTTGGAGGCTGAACATATCCTTAAGCCAGGATGTCATGACTCAGAGTTTGAACTTGGTCTTGAAAGCAATGGGAAGCCCTCAAAGATTCTTAAGTGGAGAGTGGTAGAGAAGTGATACAATCAGATTTGTGGTTTAGAAAGATCTCTTCGGCTTCTCTGGCAGACGAATGGGAGGCAGTGGACAGAAAGATGAGTTAACAGCTGCCTCGGCCATTTAGAAGAGAGATACATGGCACCTGGACCAAGTGGAGGGGCAGACAAGAGGGTGGACAGAGACCCAAGAGATAGACTTGCTAGAACTTGGTAATTGATCTGCTGTGGGGCTGAGAGAGAGTGAGTAATACCCAAGCTTATGGCTTGAGCAACTGTGGGGGCAGCTGTGTCTGCCATTCCCTGACATCTGCCTACAGGACAAAGAGCAGTAGGTTTTGGGAGAAAGACGATAAGGTTAGTTTTGGCCATGCTGAGTCTGATGGGACATCCAAATAGAGATATCTGGACAGAGCAGAAGAAGGACGCTTGGGAAATACTGTCACATAGATGGCAAATAAATTGAGGAAAGGAAAAGTCTGAGGACAATACCCATAGGAAAAGGAAGAAGATTTTACAAAGTTTACTGAGGAGTCATGGCCGCAGAGGCAGGAGTGGGGAGGAGGGTGTCATGGAAGTTGATGGGAGGGAGTGGGCAAGGAAACAGGGTCAACGATGTAAGACCTAAGACAGGGACCTGGAAAGAGTAGGGGTTGGAGTGCGTTGAGGAGGGAATAGGAGGTAAGGATGTAGAAACAGCATGGACAACGACTTTCTCCTTCCCTCCCTTCCTGCCTTGCCTCTTTCCAACAAAAAGAAGGAAAGAAGAGCCATCTGGAATCCTACCACCGTGACATGACCACTGTTAACATTATGGTGCTCAGCCTTGTATGTATCTTTTATGTACCACACACTGCATGCATATAGAAACTTTAACTTAAATGAGATCACACATGTGCTGGTTTTACCATAGGTTTCCCCCCCTTAACCCTACATCAGCACCGAACCACTTATGTTAGCTTCTCCCTATAAATTGTGTTAACAATTTAATATATGTTCTTCCATATTTTCCTCTTTACATTTATAATCATGCAGGGTGTGTGTGTACGCACACGCATGCGATTTTTTTTTCCTAAATGTTTATTTTTGAAGGACAGAGACAGAGTGCGAGCTGGGGAGGGGCAGAGAGAGAGGAAGACACAGAATCCAAAGCAGACTCCAGGCTCCTGGCTGTCAGCACAGAGCCCGATGCAGGGCTCAAACTCACAGGCCAAGGGATCATGACCTGAGCTAAAGTCAGAGGTTTAACTGACTGGGCCACCCAGGTGTCCCACAATTGGTTTTAAAAAGATCATACTTACACTTTCTTTTCTCCCTCAACCATATCTCAGCGAAATTCCTTTACAGTATCAGGAGGAGCTCTGATTCATTCCTTTTAATGGCCACATAACAGTCCGGGGTATGGATGTGCCACACTTTATTTAGGTGGACTCCTGATAGACATTTTGCTTCTAGTTCTTGTTCACCAGGAACAACACTTCAATAGACATTCTTATACTTATGATCTTATAGACTAGTACTTCTATTTCTACAGGATAGATTCTCAGGAATGAAATTGCTGAGTTGCAGTTGCAGAGTGTATGTATTTTTTCCCTAGAATTTTAGCATAGAAGATTTCAAATGTATGGAAAAGTTGAAATAATTCTATATTTAACACTGGTATACCCACCATCTGTATTTACAATGAACCTTTTTCTGTATTTGCCTATCATTTACTAATTCATCTTTCAATTTATCAACCCATCTTATTTTTGGTGCATTTCAAAGGAAGTTATGGGTATCAGTACACTTTACCTCTGAACACTTTGGCATTCATATTACAACTTTAGTATTTGTTTATAAATTTCTTTCCAGATATAATTTATATAAAGTGGATTGTACAATTGTTTAAATGTTTATTTATTTATTTTGAGAGAGAGAAAGAGAGAGTACATGCATGAACAGGGAGGGGCAGAGAGAGAATCCCAAGCAGCTGCCGTGCTGTCAGCATAGAGTCCAACTCGGGCTCGATCACATGAACTAGGAGAATGGCCTGAGCTGAAATCAAGAGTTGGATGCTAACTGACTGAGCCACCCACGCACCCTACAATTCTTTTTTAAACTTAATTTATTTATTTAATTTTAAAACGGGCCCCTGGGTGGCTCAGTTGGTTAAGCGTCTGACCTCGGCTCAGGTCATGATCTCATGGTTTGTGGGTTCGAGCCCTGCGTCAGGCTCTGTGCTGACAGCTAGCTCAGAGCCTGGAGCCTGTTTCAGATTCTGTGTCTCCTCTCTCTGACCCTCCCCTGCTCATGCTGCCTCTCTCTCTCAGAAATAAATTTTAAAAAACATTAAAAAATTAAAAACTATTATTATTATTATTATTTTTAGAGAGAGTGTGTGCAAGCAGGGGAGAGGGGCAGAGGAAAAGAGAGAGAAAATCTCAATCAGGCTCTACCCTCAGTGGGAGCTCAATGCAGGGCTTGATCCCACAACCCTAGGATCATGACCTGAGCCAAAGTCAAGAGTCAGATGCTCAACCCACTGAGCCACCCAGGCACACTGGGTTGCACAATTCTTGAGGATACCTTCCAAGAAGTTCTGACAAATGCATGCACCTACATATCCCAAGTCCCAATTAAGTTATTAATCCCAGAGATTCCCCTGGTGTCCCTTCTCAATCAACCCCCATTCCCCTCCCCTTATAAAAGCACTGATTTGAGTTTTTCATGCTGTATTCATTTTGTCTGTTCTAGAATTTCATGTAGGTAAAATCATAGTTATCAATGCTTCTTTTTCTTTTCAAATTTTTATTCTAATTCTAGTTAGTTACCAGGCAGTGCAATATTGGTTTCAGGAGTAGAATTTAGTGATTACCACTTAACTGTAACACCCAGTGCTCATCACAAGTGGCTTCCTCAACACCCATCACTCATCTAGCCCAACCTCCACCTACCTTCCTCCATCAACCCTTGGTTTGCTTCATATCTTTAAGAGTCTTGTGTTGTTTCCCTCTCCTTCCTCCCTGCCCCCATGTATTCATCTATTTTGTTTGTTAAATTCCACATATGAATGAGATCATATGATATTTCTCTTTCTCTGACTGACTTATTTCACTTAGTATAATACACTCTAGCTCCATCCACAATGTTGCAAATGGCAAGATTTCATTCTTTTTATTGGCTGAGTAATATTCCATTAGAAATACACACAGAACATCTTCTTTATCCATTCATTAGTTGGGCTCTCTCCATAGTTTGGCTATTGTTGATAATGCTGCTATAAACATAAGGGTGCATATAACCCTTTGAATTTGTACTTTTTTTATCCTTTCAGTAAATACCTAGTAGTGCAATTAGTGCCGGGTTTTGTTTTTAACTTTTTGAGGAACCTCCATACTGTTCTCCAGAGTGGCTGTACCACTTTGCATTCCCACCAACACTGCAGGAAGGTTCTTCTTTCTCCACATCCTTGCCAACACTTGTTATTTCTTGTGTCATTACTTTTAGCCATTCTGACAGGTGTGAGGTGGTATCTCATTGTGGTTATGATTTGTATTTTCTTGATGATGTGTGATTTTGAGCATCTTTTTATGCGTCTGTTAGCCATCTGCATGTTGTCTTTGGAAAAGTATCTGTTCATGTCTTCTGCCTCTTTCTTTCTTTCTTTCTTTCTTTCTTTCTTTCTTTCTTTCTTTCTTTCTTTCTTTCTTTCTTTCTTTCAGAGCAAGAGAGAGAGCACATGGGGAGCAGAGGAAAGGGGCAGAGGGAGAGAGAGAGAATCTTAAGCAGGCTTCATGCTCAGCCCAGCTGGGAGCTTGATCCCACAACCCTTGGGTCATGACCTGACTCAAAATCAAGAGTCTGACACATAGCCAACTGAGCCACCCAGGTGCCCCTTCTGCCCATTTCTTAACTGGCTGATTTGTTTTTTGGGTATTGAGTTTAAGAAGTTCTTTATAGATTTCGGATACTAACGTTTTATCAGATAGGTCATTTGCAATATCTTCTCCCATTCTGTAGGCTGCCTTTTAGTTTGTGATTGTTTCCTTGACTGTGCAGAAGCTTCATCTTGATGAAGTCCCAATAGTTTATGCTTGCTTTTGTTTCCCTTGTATTTGGTGACATGTCTAGTGAAGTTGCACTGGCTGAGGTCAAAGAGGTTGCTGCCTGTGTTCTCCTCTAGGATTTTGATCCTTTCCTATCTCACATTTAGGTCTTTCATCCATTTTGAATTTATTTTTGTGTATAGTGTAGGAAAGTGGTCTAATTTCATTCTTCTGCGTGCTGCTGTCCAGTTTTCCCAAAACCATTTGTTGAAAAGACTTTCTTTCCATTGGATATTCTTTCCTGCTTTGCTGAAGATCAGTTGACCATATAGTTGTGGGCTTTCTATTCTGTTCCACTGATATGTATCTGTTTCTGTGTCAGTACCATACTGTCTTTATGATTACAGCTTTGTAATATAGCCTTGAAAGCTGGAATCATGATGTCTCCAGTTTTCTTTTTCTTTTTCAAGATTGCTTTGGCTATTCAGGGTCTTTTGTGGTTCCATACATAGATTGTTTGTTCTAGCTCTGTGAAAAATGCTGGTGGTATTCGGACAGAGATTGTATTAAATGTGTAGACTGCTTTGGGTAGTATAGACATTTTCACAATGTTTGTTCTTCCAATCCATCAGCATTGAATGTTTTTCCATTTCTTTGTGTTTTTGTGTCCTCTTCAATTTCCTTCTTAAGTGTTCTATAGTTTTCAGAGCACAGATCATTTACCTCTTTGGTTAGGTTTATTCTTAGATATCTAATTGTTTTTGGTGCAATTGCAAATGAGATTGATTTGTTGATTTCTTTTTCTGCTGCTTCATAATTGGTGTAGAGAAATGCAACAGATTTATGTATGTTGGTTTTATATCCTGTGACTGCTCCTTTCATGTATTAGTTCTAACAATTTTTGGGTGATGTCTTTTGGGATTTCTCATGGAGTATCATGTCGTCTGCAAATAATGAAAGTTTGACTTCTTCCTTGCCAATTTGGATGCCTTTTATTTCTGTTTGTTTTCTGATTGCCAAGGCTAAGACTTCCAGTACTATGTTAAATAGTAATGGTGAGAGTGGACATCCCTGTTTTGTTTCTGACATAGGGGAAAGGCACTCAGATTTTCCCCATTGAGGATGATATTAGCTCTGGATCTTTCATACATGGCCTTTTTGATGTTGAGGTATATTCCATCTATCCTTATTTTGTTGAGGGTTTTTTTTTTTTTTTAAATCAAGAATGAATGCTGTATTTTGTCAAATGCTTTCTCTGCATCTAGTGAGGGGATCATATGGTTCTTATCCTTTCTATTATTAATGTGGTGTATCACGTTCATTGATTTGCAAATATTGAACCAGCCCTACAGCTGAGGGATACATCCCACTTGATCGTGGTGAATAATTCCTTTAATGTACTGTTGGATTCGATTTGCTAGTATCTTGTTGAGAATTTTTGCATCCAGTTTCGTCAGGGATATTGGCCTATAATTCTCTTTTGAGTGGGGTGTTTGTCTGATTTTGGAATCAAGGTAATGCTGGCCTAGTAGAAGGAGTTTAGAAGTTTTCCTTCCATTTCTATTTTTTGGAACAGTTTGAAAAGAATGGTATTAACTCTTCTTTAAATGTGTGGTAGAATTCCCCTGGGCAGCCATCCAGCCTTGAACTTTGGTTTGCTGGGAGATTTTTGATTACTGACTCAATTTCTTTGCTGGTTATGGGTCTATTCAAATTTTCTATTTCTTCCTGTTTCGGTTTTGGTAGTTTATATGTTTCTAGGAATTTGTCCATTTCTTCCAGATTGCCTAGTTTGTTAACATATAATTTTTCATAATATTCTCTTATAATTGTTTGTATTTCTGACGTGTTGGTTGTGATCTCTCCTCTTTCATTCACTGTTTTGTTTATTTAGGTCCTTTCCCTTTTCTTTTTGATAAGACTGGCTAGGGGGTTATCAATTTTATTAATTCTTTTGAGAATCAGCTCTTGGGGCATCTGGGTGGCTCAGTTAGTCAAGTGTCTGATTTTAGGTCAGGTGGTGGTCTCACAGTTCATGATTTCAAGCCCCACATTGGGCTTTGTGCTGACAGCTCAGAGCCTGGAGCCTACTTTGGATTCTATGTCTCCCTCTCTCTCTGCCCCTCCCCTGCTTGTGCTCTGTCTCTGTCTCTTTCTCTCTCTCAAAAATAAACATTAAAAAAAAAAAAAAAGAATTGACTCTTAAGTTTGTTGATCTGTTCTACTATTTTTTTTATTCTATATCCATTTATTCCTGCTCTAGTTTTTGTTATTTCCCTTTCTCTGATGGCTTTAGACTTTATTTGCTGTTCCTTTTCTATCTCCTTTAGATGAAAGGTTAGGTTGTCTATTTGAGACTTTTCTTGCTGCTTTAGGTGTGTATTGCAATATATTTCCCTCTTAGAACTGCCTTTGTTGGAGCCCCTGGGTAGCTCAGTTGGTTGCGAATCTGACTTCAGCTCATGTCATGATCTCGTAGTTCGTGAGTTCGATCCCCACGTCGGGCTCTGTGCTGATAGCTCATAGCCTGGAGCCTGCTTCAGGTTCTATGTCTTCCTCTCTCTCTGCCCCTCCCTTGCTCATGCTCTGTCTCTCTCTCTCAAAAATAAATAAACATTAAAATAACAGAAGAATAAGAACTGCCTTTGCTACATCCCAAAGGTTTTGGACTGTCGGGTTTTCATTTTCATTCCATGTACTTTTTTATTTCTCATTTAATTCCCGGGTTAACACATTCATTAGTAGGATGTTCTTTAACCTCCATGTATTTGTGGTCCTTCCAAATTTTTCCTGTTGTCGACTGCAAGTTTCATAGCATCGTGATCTGAAAGCATGCATGGTATGATCTCGGTCTCTTTGTACTTGTTGAGGGCTAACTTGTGATCCAATATGTTATCTATTCTGGAGAATGTTCTACATACACTTGAAAAGAATGTGTATTCTAGTGTTTTAGGATGGAAAGTTCTGAATATATCTGTTAAAGTCCATCTGGTCCAGTGTGTTATTCAAAGTCATTGTTTCCTTGTTGATTTTCTGCTTAGATGATCTATCTATTGCTGTAAGTGGGGTGTTAAAATCCTTGACTATTATTGTATTATTCCTGAGTTTCTTCATATTTATTATTAATTGACTTATATATTTGGATGTTTCAAATTTGGGGCATAAATATTTTCACTTGTTAGGTCTTCTTGATGGATAGACCCCTTAATTATAATGTAATGCCCTTCATCTCTTTTTATAGTCTTTGGTTTAAAATCTGGTTTGTTTGATTAAGTATGGCTATTCTGGCTTTCTTTTGGTGTCCATTAACATGATAGATGGTTATATGTCTCTCTTCTCTTCTCTTCTCTTCTCTTCTCTTCTCTTCTCTTCTCTTCTTTCCATTCTGATACCCTATATCTTTTGATTGGAGCATTAAGTCCATTTACATTAAGGGTAATTATTGAAAGATAAGAGTTTAGTGCCATTATGTTACCTTTAAAGTTGGTGTTTCTGGTGATGTTCTCTGTTCCTTTCTAGTTTTTGTTGCTTTTGGTCTTTTTTTCCCTCACTCAGAGAGTCCCCCTTAATATTTCTTGCAGGGCCAGTGTAGTGGTTACAAACTCCTTTAGTTTTATTTTTTGTTTTTCTGGGAAACTCTTTATCTTTCTTTCTATTCTGAATGACAGTCTACTGGATAAATACTCTTCACTGTGTATTTTTCCTATTTAGCATGTTGACTATATCCTGACACTCTTTTTTGGCCTGCCACATTTCTATGGACAGACCTGCTGTGAACCTGATCTGTCTTCCCTTGTAGGTCAAAGACATTTTTCCCTTGCCGCTTTCAAGATTCTTTGTCTGTATATTTTGTGATTTTGACTATGATATGCCTTGGCAATAGCCAGCTTTTGTTGAATTTAATGGGAGTTCTCTGTGCTTCTTGGATTTCAATGTCTGTGTCCTTCTCCAGATTAGGGAATTTTTCAGCTATAATTTGCTCAAATCTTCTGCCCCTTTTCCTCTCTTCATCTCCTGGGACTCCTATGATAAGAATATTAGTACATTTTAAGAAGTTGCTGAGTTTTCTAAATCTACCTTTGTGGTCCATTACCTTTCTTCCCTTCATCTTTTCACCTTTATTATTTTTCATAATTTTATCTTCTGTATCACTGAAGAATGCCATCATTTCTTCCTGTTCTCTCTTTTGGGGTGGTATCCTCCATCTTATCATTTTAGGGGGCATAATAATAATATAGTAATAAAAGAAAAGAAAAATTTTAAATTTAAAAAATAATAGGAAGCTAGATTCTAAGTGTGTTTTCATTTTCTTTTTTTTTTTTTTTTACTGTTTATTTTTTTTGAGAGAGAAAACATGAGCAGGGGAGGGGCAAAGTGAGTGAGTGAGGGAGGACAGAGGATCTGAAGTAGGCTCTGTGCTGACTGCAGCAAGCCTGATGTGGGGCTCGAACTCATGAACCGTGAGATCGTGACCTGAGCCAAAGTTGGATGCTCAACCGGCTGAGTCACCTAGGTGCCCCAGTCTACTTTTAAAGAGAAGCTTGGTAGAAAAAAGAAAAAGGTAGGGGTGCTGGTGCCTGAGTGGCTCAGTCAGTTAAGTGTCTAACTTCAGCTCAGGTCATGATCTCATGGTTCATGGGATCGATAACCATGCCAGGTTCGCTGCAGTCAGCACAGAGCCCACTTTGGATCCTCTGTCCCCCTCTCTCTCTGCTCATCCTCTGTTTCCCCACTCCCTCCCTCCCTCTCTCTCTCTCTCTCTCTCTCAAAATAAAAATTTAAAAAAGGGAAAAAAATTAAAAATTAAATTAGGGGAGCCTGGGTGGCTCAATTGGTTAAGCGTCTAACTTTGGCTCAGGTCATGATCTCGCGGTTCATGGGTTTGAGCCCCGCGTCAGGCTCTGTGCTGACAGCCAGCTCAGAGCCTGGAGCCTGTTTCAGAGTCTGTGTCTCCCTCTCCCTCTGACCCTCTCCTGCTCGTGCTCTCTCTCTCTCTCTCTCTCAGAAATAAATTTTTAAAAAACTAAAAAATAAAAATTAAATTAAAAATTGGCTCTTTCTGAAGAAAAGAAAACCAAAAACAAAAAGAGAAAGAAAACAACCAAACAAAGAAAATCCAAGGGAAGCTAGATCCTGTTTCACCTAAATCTGAAGCTTTGCAGCACTCTATGATCAGTACACTTGGTGCTTGGGAGGAGTTTGTGCTGGCCTTGTAGGGGACGGGCTTGCTGTTCTGATTCTCAGGTGGGTCCGCCCTAGTGGAGATGCACCTGTAAAGCTCCGGGCTCAGGGCTTGGTGGAATGGCTCCGTTCTCTACCTGGTGGTGCTGTTCAGCTCATGAGGTAGACCAGTGAGGATCCTTAGACTGAGCTACCTGTTCCTTGGCCTCCACCCAGCATCCTCTCCCAAGCACCGCCAGGTACTAGGCTCCAAAACTTCAGATTCTGTGCTCCACGGTTTAGAAAAAGCTGGCGGTGTTAAAATCCTCTCCTTTTCTCCTGTCAGTGGTTTTGGTGAACAGTTTTCTTGTGCAGTTGCCTGTGTGCCTTTTCATTATTTTTTTTCCTTCACTCTTAGCTCACCTCTCCGCAATCAGGGACCCCTTCCCACTGCAGTGCCTGCGGTTCTTTTCTCCCACATCTCAACTCTCTGCAGTTCCTGCCTTCCACAAGTGGTTTTTTTCTCTTTGTAGATGTGCAGCTTTGTTCTCTGAACTTCCAGTCAATTTCTTGAGTGTTCTTAATGATTTGATAATTATCTAGCTGTTGAGAGGAGAAGACAAGCTTAGAGTCGCCCTACTCCTCCATCATCCAAACCAGTTATCATTGCCGTTTGTTTTTTTTTTAAACGTTTATTTATTTTTGAGAGAGAGAGACAGAGTGAGAGCAGGGGAGGGGCAGAGAGAGGGAGACACAGAATCCAAAGCAGGCTCCAGGCTCTGAGCTGTCAGCACAGAGCCCAGTGCGGGGTTCAAATTCAAGAGCTGTTGATATTATGACCTGAGTCAAAGTCGGATGCTTAAACTGACTGTGCCACCCAGGTGCTCTGTATATTTGTTTTCTTAAAGAAGTCTTGAGTAGAAGTTTTAAAATTGTGTAAGTCTAATTTACAAATTTTTTCTTTTATGATTGTCACTTTTATGATATTTTTAAACAATTTTTTTTAGTGGTTACTACTTTGTAAGCCCTGGGTAAGAAGCCTACTCCCTCATTTGAGCAGAAAGTCTCCTATGTTTTCTTCTAGAAGGTTTGTGCTTTTTAGCTTTTGTGTTTAGGCCCAAGATCCATCTTGACTTAACTTTTGTACCTGGGGTGAGGTGAGGATTGAGTTGTGTGTGTGTGTGTGTGTGTGTGTGTGTGTGTGTTTAACATTGGATATTCAGTTGTTCCAGAAAAATTTGTTGAAAACATTGCTTTTTGTTTTGGATCACTTTGCCACATTCATCAAAAATCAGATGCCCCCATGGATGAGGATATGTTTCTGGGCTCTCTAGTCTGTTCCACTGAGATATTTGTCTGTTCTTGTACCAGTGCTGCAACGTGTTATTGTATAGGACCTATTTAAGTCAGGCTACTTAGTCCTTCCAATTTTTCTTTTTCTTTTTAAAATTTTTTTTTAAATGTTTTATTTATTTTTGTGTGAGAGAGAGAGAGAGAGAGAGAGAGACAGCAGGGGAGGGTCAGAGAGAGAGGGAGACACAGAATCTGAAGACAGTCTCCAGGCTCCGAGGTAGCTGTCAGCACAGAGCCCGATGCGGGGCTCAAACCCACGAACCATGAGATCATGACCTGAGCTGAAGTTGGACGTTTAACTGACTGAGCCACCCAGGCGCCCCCAATTTGTCTTTTTTCAAGGTTGCTTTGGATATTTCTAGATCCTTTGCATTTCTATATAAATTTTAATATCAGCTTGTCAGATGCTACAAAATGGACTGATCAGATTCTGGTTGAGATTGCATTACATATATAGATAATGGACAGCTTAAAAACCTTGAATATCCTGATCAATCAGTTTGGTATACCGCTTCACTTATTTAGGTCTTCTTTAATTTCTCTCAGTGGTGTTTTGTAGTTTTGGATGTAGACATTTTTATCGTAGTTGTTTTTAACATAGAGGTAATGTCTTTTGTTAAATTTATTTCTAAGTATTTTGTGTTTTTTGGCAATACAGTAAATGAAATTGTTTTTCTAATTTCACTTAACAATTTTCGGCTAGTAGAATATAAAAGTACAATTGATTTTTGTGTATTGTCCTTGTAGCTCCAAGTTTGCTAATTTACTTAGCTCCAGTAGATGTTTTATAGAGTCCTTAAGATTTTCTGTGTAAACCATCACATTATCTGTGAAAAAAGACTGTTTTACTTCTTCCTTTCCAATGTGTTTGTTTTTCACTTCTTTACCTTGCCTTACTTCACTGACTAGGACCTTTGATACACTGTTGAATAGAAGTAGTGAAAATGGATATTTAACTACTAAGTATAATGTTAGCTGTATGTTTTTTGAAGATGTCATTAATTAGATTGAAGTTTCCGTTGAATTCTGAATTGCTAGAAGTTGGTTTTTTTTTTTTTATGAATGGCTGTTGATTTATTTTTTCAAATGGTTTTCCTATATCTACTTAAATTGAATATTTAATTTTTCTTTTTAGTCTGTTAATATGATTAATTACATTAATTGGTTCTACATAAGCTAAACCAAGTTAGGTTCCCAGAATACACCCAATTTGGTCATGATACATTTTATTTTTAATATGTGTTGTTGAATTCTATTTGCTAATATTTTCTGAAGGATTTGCTTTACTTTTTTTTATAATAATTTTTTTTTTTTAATGTAGGCTCCATATCCACCGTTAAGCTTGAACTCATAACCCTGAGAGCAAGGATTGCATGCTCTACTCTATGGACTGAGCCATCCAGGGGCCCCTGGAATCTTCTTTTTCTTTTTCTTTTCTTTTTTTTTTTTGTACTTTCTTTGTCAGATTTGTCACTAGGGTTATGCCGGTCTCATAAAGTGAGTTGGGAAGTGTTCTTTTTTCCATTTTCTAAATTTTTTAAGAGAAGAGTTAATTCCACCTTAATAAAACTCACTGGTGGAACCACATGCAGATTTCTTCATGGGAAGGTTTTAAATTATGGATTAATGTTCTTATTAGATATATGGCAATTTAGATTTTCTCTTTGCTTTTTAAATCAGCTTTGGGAAGTTGTTCTTTCAAGGAATTTGTCTATTTTATCTAGATTCTGTAAATAATTTTTAGCATAAACTTATATTCCATTATTATTTTCTTCACATCTATAGGATTTGTAAGGCTGTCTCCTCTTTCATTTCTGTTATTGGCAATTTGCATTCTTTTCTTCTTTTCTTCAGTCACGCTAGGGTTGTTTAATCTTTTTAGAGAAACAGCTCTTAGCTTTGTTAATTTTCCTCTATGTTCATTTTCTATTTTGATGATTTCTGCTTTTTTAAAAATCTCTATTTCTACTAACTTTGGTTTTGCTTTGTTTTCTTTTTCTAGCTTCTTGAGGTGGAAACTTAGATCATTTATTTTACATCTATGTTATTTTCTAACATAAATATTTAGATTTTAAAAAGCCCTTTAAGCACTGCTTCAGCTACATTCCATATATTCTGATATATTGTATTTTTATTATTTATATAAACATGTTTTAAAGTTTCTCTTAAGATTTCTTCATTGACCCAATAATTATGAGTCCATTGCTTAATATCCGAATATTTGTTTTTTCTAGATTTCTAATTGCTAATGATTGAATTAATTAAAATTACTAACGAGTTTAAATTTACTTCAGGCACTGTCAGAAAAATGTACTCTGTGTTACTTCAATTTAATTTTATTTAAAAAATTTTTTAATGTTTTTTATTTATTTCTGAGAGAGAGATAGCATGAGCAGGGGAGAGTCAGAGAGAGAGGGAGACACAGAATCTGAAACAGGGTCCAGGCTCTGAGCTGGCAGTCAGCACAGAGCCCGACGCGGGACTCGAACCCACAAACCATGAGATCATGACCTGAGCCGAAGTTGGACGCTTAACTGACTGAGCCACCCAGGCGCCCCCAATTTAATTTTATTAAGACTTGGCTAATGGCCTAGGGTACAGTCTATCTTGGTAGATGTACCACAAGCATTTGAAAAAAATGTGTATTCTGTTATTGTTGGTTACAGTGTTCTATTAATATACATTAGATCAAGGTGGTTTATGCTATAGATTGTTCAAATCTACATTTTTAATTATTTTGAAAATTTAGTTCTGTCAGTCACTGAGAGAGGAGTATTAGGTTAGATTTTGTTAATTTGTTTCATGCATTTTGAAGCTCTTTTATTAGGTGTGATTGTAATTTTTATGTGTTGCTGATGAACATGGACCAAGGAAATTTTCTTCTGGTACCAAGTCCACGGAGTCCAGTATACACATGCAGTGCCTCAATTTGGACGGGCCACATTTCAGGTGCTCAGTAGCTCACATGTAGCCAATGGCTATTGTATTGGACAGCACGGTTCCTAGAAAATCAGATGATGAGAGGTGGGGGAAACTGCCTGGCAACACTTCACACTGGAGGAACACAGTAATTTCTTGCCTCATTTCCAAGCTTGTTGGCCAATTTTTTATAACATTATCTTCTGCCCGTGATAGCTCTGGAACCAACAGTAGAACCTGGTAGAGGAGAGTCTAATAAAGAGGTGATTGAGTGAGAAAAGCCTCTGAAAGAGCAGGTGTCTGAAGTTTTGAGCTCAGGAGCCAGGGTTCCCACTTGTCTATGATATTTTGGTTCACATTTCATAAACGGGCCACTCTGGGGGGATGAATCAGAAAAGCCATGCATATCCAGATATCTCATGCAAGGGTGTAGGCCTTGGAAAAGAAAGATGGATTGGATTTTAGTTCCTACTGGCACCTTGGCAGGGTGCTCTTGTGCAGTGCACAACCCACACAACTGTACTATCATGCCCTACCAGGGATGAGAACCAGCCTCAGATTGATTAAATAATGGGACCTTCTCCACTTTGGCACAGAGCAGGGTGGTGAACTGAGGGCGTGTGGCTGGGAACAGGAGAGAGGGAGGGGTATGGAAGGATGTTGGGGGACTTCTATTTGATGGCATTATTTTCACTGTGAAAATGGAGAACTTAGGCTGAGTGGGGGTCATAAGTTTGGTGGGAGAGGCAGGTCTGAAACAATTACTGTGGAAAAGGCAAGAGGACAGACTAGAACCAGTCAGAGGTTGTTGAGCAATGTCAATGCCTGACAGACTTGTGTGGGGTGGAAGGCAGGAGTGGCCAAAAGTTAGAAAGTGAGTGGTGAGCTCACCAGGGAAGTAGACCATCCTGAGGTGCAAGAGTGCAGAAGGTGCAGGAGTGCAGGAGGTGCAGGTGTGCAGGAGTACAGGTGTGCAGGTGTGTAGGAGGTGCAGGGGTGCAGGTGTTGGGGGTGCCGGTGTGTAGGAGGTGCAGGGGTGCAGGTGTTAGGGGGTGCCGGTGTGTAGGAGGTACAGGTGTTAGGGGTGCCGTGTGTAGGAGGTGCAGGGGTGCAGGTGTTAGGGGGTGCCATGTGTAGGAGGTGCAGGGATACAGGTGTTAGGGGGTGCCGGTGTGTAGGAGGTGCAGGAGTGCAGGTGTTAGGGGGTGCAGGTGTGTAGGAGGTGCAGGGATGCAGGTGTTAGGGGGTGCCGGTGTGTAGGAGGTGCAGGGGTGCAGGTGTTAGGGGGTGGCGGTGTGTAGGAGGTGCAGGGGTGCAGGTGTTGGGGTGCCGGTGTTTAGGAGGTGCAGGGGTGCAGGTGTTAGGGGGTGGCGGTGTGTAGGAGGTGCAGGGGTGCAGGTGTTGGGGGTGGCAGTGTGTAGGAGGTGCAGGGGTGCAGGTGTTGGGGGTGTCGGTGTGTAGGAGGTGCAGGGGTGCAGGTGTTAGGGGGTGGCGGTGTGTAGGAGGTGCAGGGGTGCAGGTGTTAGGGGGTGCCGGTGTGCAGGAGGTGCAGGGGTGCAGGTGTTAGGGGGTGGCGGTGTGTAGGAGGTGCAGGGGTGCAGGTGTTAGGGGGTGGCGGTGTGTAGGAGGTGCAGGGGTGCAGGTGTTAGGGGGTGCCGGTGTGCAGGAGGTGCAGGGGTGCAGGTGTTAGGGGGTGCCATGTGTAGGAGGTGTAGGGGTGCAGGTGTGCAGGAGTACAGGTGTGCCGGTGTGTAGGAGGTGCAGGGGTGCAGGAGCGCAGGAGGCTGTCTATTGGGTACACACAAGATAAAAGGCCAGCAGCTTGTTTTAATCAACTAATGTATTCCAGTACCTTTTATAAGCACTTTGCAAATATTAAGTCACTTGATTCTCACTTGTTACTTCCATCAGTTAGATGAGAAAAGCAAAGCACAGAAAGAGTAAGTGACTTGCTCAGAGTCACACAGCTAGTAAGTGGCCAAGCAAGGTTTGAACCTCGGCGGTCTGGCTCTAGCAGCCTGTGGGAAGGATGATTTTGGTCCTGACTCCATCCCTCTCTAACTGTGGGATGCTTTGTCTACCAGAGGGGTATGCGTGAGGTCATGGGGTCAGCCTCAAGGATGGGGTAAGGTAAGTTTTTAAAAACTCAAATGGTAATTGTTTGTTTTGCTGAGTCTGAGCACTCTTAGGTCCTGATATCTAAATGCCTTGTGCCCATAGGGAGGATCTGGGAACCATGGGTAGGTCTACTTTCTGCTCCAGGCTCAGAGACAGACCTAGGTGGCCAGGGAAACAGGGGAGAGAGGTCAGGAAGTGACATCCGTCTTCTTCATTAGCTGCGGGACTAGGGCAGGTAGGGGTAGGGGGAGTTTCGATCTTTAAGTCTTGTCTCTACATGTAGAGCTCTCATCTGAGAGAAGCCATTTTTCCATTTTCATTTTTTTTAAATTTAGGAAAACGTGCCCAAATCAGCTTTATAACAATCTCAGTGCTGGCTTTATGAAACACAACATTTCCATTGAAGCCACTAGCAGAATCACTTCTGTCAGCCACCAGCCCTGTAAAAGGAATGAATGCATTTTCTGTGCCCATAATCATCCCTCTATGGGAATGAGGTCGATTTCAATGACTATCTAATAAAGGAATAACTTAACATTCGAAAAAAAAATCAGAATCCTGGGGAACCCTAGAGGCAAAAGGCAAAGGGAATTTGATCTGATAGAAACAGATCTTTTTTTAAAGGAAAGCTTTATTTATTTATTTATTTTCAAAGACAAAACTACCTTTTAAAAACAGTAGGTTGGTTAATCAATAAATCTATTTAAAGGAATTGAATACAGAACTGATTATCCAGCTGGCAAAACCTTACTATTCCTACACATTTGGAGATGGTCTAATTTAGTGAAAGGTCTCAATCAGTTTGAAGCATGTGGTTTGGTAGCTCTGACGTGCCTAATTACCTTCAACTCAGACTAAGCCGAGAAACTCATTCTTTCAGATTGTGGCCTCCAGAGCCTGGGGGAACTTGCAGCAACAAGATAATAAGAATGGTTTGTAATTAGCATATCAATTGAGCACTATTAATCACCCACTTCCTGATATTTGCACTGTTTATTGTACAGGAGGTAGATTCCATCTGCGGTCTGGTCCCTGTGGGTGTTTCCACACCCACCGTAAAGAAAGAGTCTTAACTCTCTTACCCGACTCTGGTCACCACTGCACTGGTGGCATACAGATGAGGAAACTGAGGCGTAGGGAGAAGGGGTGCTTTGCTTGAGGTTTCAAAGCTGAGCTGCTGCTGGAGCACACCTCCTTTTGACTCCCAGTCCAGTGCTCTCTGTAATGCATGTTAAAGCTTTGATACGTGGTTATTAATAAAAAAGGAGACTGTTTAAAAAAAAGAGAGAGCATGTTAGAAAATGGATCTCTGCTGCATCTTAGACTTCTCCCCTATAATCTTGCCGACTACTCGTGTGGCCTGTCTGTGTAGTAATAGCATGTATACAGCAGGTGTTATGTACCAGGTACTATCCTAAATACTGCATATATTCTCAATCCTGTCAACGCCTTAATGATATAATATTGTCATCCCCAATTTATACTTAGGGAAACTGAGGACCAGAGAAGTAAAGTAAAATGGCAAAAACAGAGATTCCCACAATTTCTCTGTTTCCAGTACCCACAGTATTTCAGTAAGTTTTCCAAGTGCCCAGAGGCCAAAAGAAATACCTAGTAGTCTTTTTTTTTTCTTAAAATTTTTAATGTTTATTTGTTTTTGAGAGAGAGGGAGCGGCAAAATCTGAAGCAGGGTCCAGGCTCCACGCCGTCAGCACAGAGCCTGACACGGGGCTTGAACCCACAAGCTGTGAGATCATGACCTGAGGTCAGATGCTCAACCGACTGAGCCACCCAGGCGCCTTCCTGGTGGTCTTGTTTATTGAGTAGTTAGGTACAAACAAATTAAAGATAGTTATTACATCACAGCTTAGTAGCCGTTTGAAAAAAATAACTCACATAAACTGGGAGAGAAAAAAAATTATTCCATCTGATAAACTACTGTCGCGTAGCAATGGGATACACAGGCCCACTGGGCATTGCACAACTTTTCAAAACTTCGAATCAGATGGGACATTGCTGTCCTCATTTCTCGTTCCACGCTGATTTTCACATGGTGTTTGCTTTTTATGTCTGTAACCACTGAAAACCCAGATTTGAAAAGATATGATGTGATCAGAGGGAACGTGGCACAAATTTATGTTCACAGGGTGGCCACTATGTGCCGTGGTTTGCGGTTTGACACACACCGGTGTTTCTCTCTAACACTTAACCCATGTTACCCCTGAGTGTTTGCCACGGTGCCCAGGGGTTTCTTGGCACACACTTTGGGAACTGTGGGCCTAAGGGGGGAAAGCCAGCAGACTTGAGCCCAAGCAGTCTAGCCCTGAGCCCGCATGCTTGGTACTAGGCTGTTTGGCCCAGCGCAATCCATCCAGTAGCCCTTACTCTCTAGGGAGTAGGCTCATTCATTCAGCGGATGTTTGATGAGATGCTACTATACTGCAGACCTTGTGCTGTGGCTGGGGTAGGGGAGGGACAAGGACAGATTTCCTCTAGGGCCTGTTTTTTAATCATCTTGTCATGTGAGAAAAGAATTGCAATTCAGCACTAAGAGAAGGGATATACAAAACAGGAGAGGGGAGCCTGGAGGTGGCGTGGGGTGGGGCCGATGTAAGCGCCAGGAGAGCTTATGTGGGCTACGGTGATAGAAATGTGGTTTGGGGAGGGGCGCCTGGGTGGCTTAGTCGGTTAAGCATCCGACTTTCGCTTAGGTCATGATCTCGCGGTTCGTGGGTTCGAGCCCCGCGTCGGGCTCTGTGCTGACTGCCAGCTCAGAGCCTGGAGCCTGTTTCAGTCTGTGACTCCCTCTCTCTCTGACCCTCCACTGCTCATGCCGTCTCTCTCTCTCTCCTAGAAATAAATAAAACATTAAAAAAAAAAAAGAAATGTGGTTTGGGGAATGAAATAATGCCTCCCCTTCCCACTCTGTGCAAGTGAAGTCACTCCAGAATTCTGTACAGGCTGGAGAAGAGACGAGAGGGGGTGTCTTGCCACCTCTGAGGGCTACTGTGCGCAGAAGCAGGAGGCATGAACCAATCCTAAGCCTGTGATAAAGAACTCTGAGCAAATATAGTGCTCAGCACCCTGTCACTGAAGGTATGTAAGAAAGGGTATGTGATAGGGACCCACTTCAGAGGGCTGGGCCAGCTGGCCCTTGAGGTCCCACCCAGCTCCAAAAAGGGATGATTTTGCAAAGCTGTCTTCTCATTGTCCACAAATGTGTCCCCCCAGTCACTGGCTCTGAGACTCCAGCATGCCTGTCCCTGGCCTTGAGGCAGCACTGCTCTTGTCTCACACGTGGAAACTGGATTCTGGAAACTGATTTCTCTTGGTTCATTTAACATGCATTTGTCTTAGGACCTCAGCGGCAGGGGTCTGAGGTCAGGGGTGGGGGCAGGAAGGAGGAAGGGCTGTTGCCTGACACCCTGTAGAGGCTGGAGGGGCCGGCCCGTTGCTGGAGGTGGAGGCTGGGCATCTGATTACCCTCACGGCTGCCAAAGTGACCTTTGCAAAATACACACCTCGCCGTGGCCCTCTCTTGCTCCGGTTCCTCTCTTGCTCTGGTTCCTCCAGTGCCTTCCTGCTGTTTTCTAGATAAAGTCCAAACTGCCACACTTGTCACTGATGTCCCCTGTGGCAAGGCCTCTGCCTAACTCTCTGGCCCCATCTGTCCCAGAGGCCCTGCAATTAGTTATCTTGGGTGACTCCTTTCTCTGAAAACAGAGCCCTCCATGCCCACATGGCTTTGCTTATGCTGTTCCCTCTGCCTGATTGATTTTTCCTTATTTGTCCCACCGGTAAACCCCACCCATCCTGGTAGGGCTAGCTCAGCCCTCTCCTTTGCTGTCCTTTGCTGTGGAGGGTTGAAAATAGCAACCATCCATTGAACTCACCGTCTGTGGTTTGGCAGTTTGGGCAGAGCTCAGCCGGCTGGTTCTTCCAGACTAGGCTGGGCTCACTCGTGGCCTGCAATGTGGGGTGACCAGGGCCAGCTGGCTTATGGTGGCCTCTTCCGGGACGTCTGAGATGGTGGGCAGGGCTCTCTCCACATGGCTCCGGAGGTCTCTCATTCTCTAATATGCAGCTTTCTTCACATGGTGGCTTCTGAGAGCTGCCAGAGAGGACAAGCCCCAGGCCCGAGAGCTTTTCAAACCTTTGCCCGCATCGTGTTTGCTGACATCCTGTTGGCCCAGACAAGCCACCTGGCTGAACTCAGAGTCAGAGTGGGAGGGCACCTGTTAGACGTGAGGGGGATTTGGTGCCATTTTTACAATCTTTCACAGCTGGACAGCCTTCATGCCAAAGAGGGCCTGAGCTCACCAGGCTGGAAGCTCCCGGAGGCCTTGGTTTGAAGTGCCTGTTTCTCAGAACCTGGCACTGAGCAGATGCTCGGTAATGACTGACTTCTGCTTCAGTACCTGTGAAGCCACCTTGAGGTTTTGGCTTAAGGAACCCAGGGAGCCCCAGGGGAAGCCAGTACAGGCTGGGGGAAGGAGAGACAGTCAGTCCTTCACAAACTTGTGTTTAGGGCTCAGGGGTCCAATTTGTCCCAGAGAGCGATCAGATCTGATTCAGCCACAGTCTGGTCTCCACCTTTAAATGTTGGGAACTGCATAAATCAGCACATTTCCCCCAAAGCGGAGTCTATATACAGCACTGCCAGGCTGCTCGCCATAATTAGGCCTCCAGCAACGATTGTTTTTGCTCCCCATGTTTTATCACCAGCCTCGCAGGGAAAGGGGAGGGGTAAGATCAGGGCTATGATGTTTTGTGTGCAAGCCCAGTATTTGAGAGGTCTGGGGCCAAGTGCAAATGGACACTCTGGTCTAGAGCCTCCTCTTCTCTCTCCATCACCTGCTTTTGTCTTGCACTGTGAGGGGGTTTCCCTCCATGCAGGCTGTCACTCCACTTTCCATGTCTCAGTCCTCCCCACCTCCCCATCCCCCTGCAAATAACCTCCTTTTGGCTCTTTGAGGCTAGGGGTGCACATGCTGCAGTCAGTGCTCCCCTGAGGAGAAAGACCTGGAGTAGGTCCTGGAGGCAGGCATCAGGTAGGGAATTCGGAGCCCCAGGGAATGCAGCATGACCTAGGAGGGGGTGGCGGCTCTAGGAGGTATATTCTCTTGCTCCTCCTGATTTGTTGCCCTCTGAGGGGGCATTGGCCATTGGAAGGCCAGAGAAGTTCCCTCTAAAGTAGGACTGCAAGGCAAAGAGGCCCTGGTTGCTAGACTCTAAGATTGATTTTCTTTGTGTGTGTGTGTGTGTGTGTGTGTGTGTGTGTGTGTGTGTGTGTGTGTGTGCAACGCTAGAGAGGCATGGAGGTCCTGAACTCTGGCCCTGTCACACTGCTGGTGGGACAGGGCCTCCCCCAAGTTCTGGGAATCGTCTGAGTGAAGCCAGGCTTGTTCGCTGTTCTCCACATGGAGTGGGGTGATGCAGCCATCACCCCCCAAATTGACAAAGGCCTCTACTGATAGGAAAGTTTCTCTTATGTGTTTCTATGTGGCTCTCACTATAGACCTGTGGGCTCATAGGAAAGAGAGCCTCATCCCCCGCTGAATGGATGAGGCAGCTGAGCCTCAGACAAGTGATGTGACTTGCCACAGGTCACACACCTATCAGTGGTGGAGGAGGGCTGGAGTCCTGACGCCATGGGCAATGCTCCTGGTGCTGAATTTAAAGTAGATCTTACTCTAAACATCACAGAATTTAGAGTAGATCTTAAATGTATCAGCCTATCACTCATACCTATAGTTGTTTGAACATTCCCTCAATGATAGCAATTTGGATTGTGTCCAGTTTTTTGCTGTTGTAACCAACGTGACAGTGAGGATCTTTGTACTGGCAATGCAGTGTCAAGGTCTGGGGTAGAATCTAACCACTGTTGGAAGCAGTTACTGAAGTTTGCTGTACCTCCATGTCTCCTTCCATAGAGTAATGGTACTAAAGGTGTCCTAATGAGATATTGAATAAATGAATGGATGGGTGATAGTGATGATGATGATGATGGTGGTGGTGATGACATCTGGTCTACCTGATAATTATCTTCCTTGTTGGGTATTCTGGTTTACATGCTAGGTTCTGGTGACCTCTGCTGGTCTGAGGCAGCATTTCTGCACCTCTCATGTCCTGGGACCCCCAACTCACCTAGGTCCTATGCTTTTCTCTACTTACACTTGCTCTCTGACTATGGCTTTAAATATGACCTATATGCTGAAGGCTCCCAGGTTTATCTGTCTAGTTATGCCTATCCCACTGAGTTCACAGTCATCCTCTTTACTCAGTCTTTGAAAAATATCCCAAATCTTCCTCCATCTCTGTTACTAGAGTCCAAGCTTTTATCATCTCTCTTGCTCTTTTCCAACTTCCTACTGAACATTTAGCTTGTTTGCATTAGATCTTTCTGGTTTTATAATAAATTCTTTTTTTCCCCTTCTTTAAGTTTTTATTTAAATATTTTAGTTAGTTAACATACAATGCTATATTACCTTCAGGTATACAATTTAGAGATTGAACACTTCCATACATCACCCAGTGCTCATCATGATGAGTGCACGTCTTAATCCCCATCACTTAGTTAACTCCTCTCCCCACCCACCAACCCTCTGGTAACCATCAGTTTGTTCCCTATAGTTAAGAATCTGTCTCTTGGTTTGCCTCTCTCTTTTTTTCTCTCTATGATGATTTGTTTTGTTTCTGATAAATATTTTTCAACTTAGGCATTTTCCTCTAAGCATTGCTTTAGTCTATTCTCCAAAATTTTGACATTTAGTACTTAGTTATTATAATTCTATACATTCTTATAATTCTACAAATAGTTATTAATCCATAAGTTATTGAGTAGTATGTTAGTTTCCATATGTAAGAGAATTTGTTGGTTATCTTTGCTGATTTTATTGCATATGGTCGGTAAAACTGCCCAATTGTTGATCTTTTGAAATTTATTTTAGTTTATTTTAATGGTCAGTTTTTATAAATGTCCCATGTGTGCTTGAAAAGAATGTTGACTGATTCTAAGGTTAAGAGTTCTGTCTATGTGGATCAGCTTGCTGATTGAGATATTTGTTTGTTTGATTCGTTTCTGGGAGAGATTAAATAAAAAAATAATTTATGTCTCTAATTCTGCAAGTTGGCATTTTATGTATTTTGAAGCTACATTTTTTTTTTAATGGAAATACATGCTCGTGGGTGGTTATTTGAAAATCTGGTATTCTTTCTTATGATACTATGGTTTGCATTGGTTCTGTTTGTCAGATCTTAGGCCTGCTACTATTAAGGTGACTGTAGCTTTCTTTTGGCTCATATTTGTCTGATATATAACTTTTAATTATTTTCTCTTTAATTTTCGTATCCTGTTGTTTTAAGCATTTGCTTATAAATAGCACACCTTGGATCTTGTTTTGCTTATTCAATCTTAGATTATCTTTTTTAAAAAACGTTTTTTATAGTTTATTTATTTTTGAGACAGAGAGAGATGGAGCATGAATGGGGGAGGGGCAGAGAGAGAGGGAGACACAGAATCTGAAACAGGCTCCAGGCTCTGAGCTGTCAGCACAGAACCCAATGTGGGGCTCGGACCCATGAACCGTGAGATTGTGACCTGAGCTGAAGTCAGATCTCAACCAACTGAGCCACCCAGTGCCCCAGATTCTCTGTCTTTTGGTTGATAACTCTAACCCATTTATCTTTATTATAAATACTGTTATATTAGGCCTCATTTTTTTTTTTTTTTTTTTTCTAGGAGAGAGAGAGAGAGAGATACAGCGNCAATATTAGGCCTCATTTTTTGCTGTCTTATTTCATATTTCCCATTTATTGTGCTTTCTTTCTGTTTCCTTTTTTTTCCTTTATTGCTTTTTAGTTTTCTTTTGTCCATCAGCTGGTGAATAAACTGTGGCACATCCATACTGTGGAATACTACTCAACAATGAAAAAGGAACAAACTACTGATAAATGCAATAACCAGGCAACTTTTAAAAGCCTTGTATTAAGTGAAAGAAGCCAGACTCACATGTTTCTATTTCTATGACATTCTGGAAAAGACAAGACTATAGGGATAGGAAACAGGTAAGTAGTTGTTAGAGCTGGAGAGTAGAGGAGAGGTTGGCTCAACAGTGGCAAGAGGATTGTTTTTGGACAGTAGAAATATTCTATATCTTGATTTTGGTCATCGTTTCATGACTATGGATTTGTCAAAATTCATTGAAATGTATACTTCAAAAAAGTGAATTTTGCCATGTGTAAATTGTATCTCATCTTAAAAAAAGGAAAGATAAGGGGTGCCTGGGTGGTTCAGTCATTTGGGCGTCTGACTCTTGGTTTTGGCTCAGGTCATTGTCTTGCAGTTCTCGGGTTGGAGCCCTGCACTGGGCTCTGTGCTTGGCAGTGTGGAGCCTGCTTGGGATCCTCTCCCTCTCTCTCTCTCCCCCTCCTCTGCTCACTCTCTCTCTTTCTCAAAATAAATAAATAAACTTTAAAAATTAAAAAAAAAAAAAGAAAGATAAAACTCTACCAAAGTTCTTATATTGGTTTTGTGAGATCAATCATCTCACCCCCAAGGTCTGTCTGGACTCCTTCACATGGGCACAGAAGTCACTCTTTGCCTCTTTCAAGAGTTTCCTGATCAAAGGTCTCCTCATCCAAGGGCTCCTCCTTAGCCTCTCCCTGTCCCCAACACTTTTTCACCACCCGATGTACTTGAGATTTGCTAATTCTGTCTTTTCCTTATGGAATCCAAGCCCCACGAGAGCAGGGGCTTTGTCTGTTTTGTTCACTGCCGCATTTTCTGAACAGTGCCTGACACATAGGAAGAGTTAACAAATTCACTGAGACAACTAGATCTTAGACCAGCGCTGTCAACAGAAATAGAATGTGAGCCATACATGTGAGCTGCATATATAATTTAAAATTTTCTAGTAGCCACATTCAAAAAGTAAAAAGGAACAGGTAAAATTAAGTTTTTAATAATGTGTTTCATTCAACTCAATCTATTCAAAATATTATTTCAACATGCAAATCATATAAAAATTATGAATGGGATATTTAACATTGCTTTTTCATACCAAGTCTTTGAAACTGGAAATATATTCTACACAAACAGCACATCTCAGATTTGGCCTGGCCACCTTCCCAGTGCTCAGTGGCTACATGTGGGTAGTGGCTGCCTCATTGGACGACACAGTTCTAGAAAAGGGTGAAGACCTGTCCCAGGGTCCAGAAGGATTTTCTCTCACAGGGCCTGTTTTGTTGTGGGAAGTAATTCTGAATCAGTAATGACTTTTGGATTTAGGAGTAAAGAGTGAGGGGCACCAGGATAGCTCAGTCTGACGCTCAGTTGTTTAAGCTTCTGACTTTGGCCTAGGTCATGATCTCACCATTCCTGAGTTCGAGCCCCGCATCGAGCTCTGTGCTGACAGCTCAGAGCCTGGAGCCTGTTTCGGATTCTGTGTCTCTCTCTCTGCCTCTCCCCTGCTCATGCTCTATGTCTCTCTCTCAAAAATAAACATTAAAAAAAAAGTAAACAGTGAATGATGGAATTAGAATATCAGAGTTCTGCAATCCCCAAGGAAATCGTGGGTCTAGGTAGTGACCACAGGTGGTTGCTGACATTGGGAGAAGAGAGGTCATTTGGTACCACCTGCCTCCTGATAGCAGACTTAACAAGAGATTGAGACAGAATCAGAATATCAGAATATCAGAATAAACCTTTGAATTCAACTCCAACTAACAGAATTTATAACTCAGAAATCTGAGGAACATGTTAAATGTTGCCATAGGGGTAAAACCAACAAAATCCCAAGTGTGGGGAATGTGACCAGGTTCTTTGAACAAATGAATTACAAGTCAAACAAACCATAACCCATTCTTCCTCCCCACCAGGCAAAAAAAAAAAAAACACCAGAAGAACAAAAAATCCCCACAAACAAATGGAGGGGAAACCTACAGATTTAAAAAAACAAACAAACCTCCCCCTCATTGCGCTGCTGAAGAGAGAAGCCCTATGGGGAGGCCCAAAGAAAGGGAACCCAGGCACCCCATCTGAACGCAGGGAGGTGTTGGAACTACCACCATGTGGGGCAGAAGAGCTGCCGATTCAAAACCCAAAGATTGGTAAGCAAACATAAATAATAAATTACTGTTATTTGCAAAAAACAAAACAAAAACAAAAACAAAAAAAGACCCTAAAAACATTGAACCAGTTGCAACACGTAGACCTTATCAAGAGTCTGGCGGATAAACTGTAGAAAAACATTTATGGGTTCATGAGACACCCGTTGTTTGGATACTGTTTGGATATTTGAGACTATCAAGGACTTCTAGGATTTTGGTGAACCATGGTGAGACCATGGTATTGCGGTTGCCTTGTAAAAGTACTTATTTTAGAAAGACATAAGAACACATTTAGGGGCGAAATACGTTGCTTGGCATTTGCTGGGGAATAGTTTGGAAGGGGTAGGCGGGAGGGAAGGGTAAAGAGGAAGACTGATTAGCCATTCACTCAGTGGCGAAGCAGAGTGATGGATATCTCGGAGTTCGTGACTACAATTCTCGCTACTTGTGGGTATGTTTGAAGTTTTCCATGATAATATGTAGAAAAAGGAAGAGTAAACAGCTGATCTGCTCTTGGGAGTGAGGAGCCTCCTCGCCCCCCCAACTCCTATTGCCTGGGGCCCTAGGCTGGCTGCGCGTGAACTGCACTCCCCGAAGGCGCCAAGAGGTGGCGCCGCCGGCACTCTTCTCCTTGGCTGTTGCTAGAGGGCCTCAGAGCCCCAGGGAAGCCCCCCAAACTCCAGCCTCCCAGAGGCCACTGGCGGTTCTGCGCTTTCCTACAAGGCATGGTGTGGGGAGGGTGGAATCTGGGTCCAGTGGGGATTTCCCCTTTCCATTGCGTGTTCCAGGCTGCTCCTCATCTCCAGCCTTCGTGTCTGTGGCCACCCCCTGGTCGGCCAGCCTAGGCTGGGGGAGGGCCTTGTCCTGGTGTCGGGTCACCCCACCTATTCTAGGCTCCTGAGCTCCACCTTGATCCCAGGGTCCCTATCCCACCCCCTCTGGCCTTCTCCCACACCTGGAGGCTGAATTCTTATACCCACTCTGGGTCAGGGATGTCAGCCCTGCTGCCCTGCACCCCCACTGCTGCCTGTCCCCCACGCCCTCATTCCAGGCCCCATCTCAGGGATGGGGCGATGTCCTCTATGTCTGGGCATCCAGGTACAAGAGCCCCATTTGGAAGCAGACCCATGTCTCTGGGTGGACTTGGATATGGTTTGGGCTGAGTGAGCACTGGACCAAGGGTCAGTAAATCTAGGTCCCAGACCAGCCTCTCTGGGGGGTATAAGTCATATCCCTTCTAAAAAACGTAACAACTGGAACTGTAGAATAATGGTTCTCCAACTTTTTAAAGAAGTGGAACTCTATTTCCAGAACCCCAATATGTAAAATCCACAGGAATGGGGCATCCTGGTTCCATATGGGAGAGGTTTAGTCCTTTGGTCCCCCTTACTCTCCCCTCCCCCCAGAGTGGAAAACACTGGGCTTCCCGATGTCTGGATTCCTTATATTTCTCACTGGCTGTCAGCCCTAGAGTTCAGATCCTACAAGTTGGTCTTAAGCTCTAGTAAGTCCTGGCATCCATCCATCCATCCATCCATCCATCCATCCATCCCTCCATCCATTTAACATTTACCAAATTTGGACTCCCTGCTGGACCCCAGTGAAACTAGCTGACCAGGATGGGACTCTGTCCTCTATGGGTCCACAGCCTGGTGAGCAGACAGCACCATCTGAGGCATGTCACACCAGCAAGTGGTCCCAAATTCAGGGAGCACAGAGGTCAGGATGCCTGCCAGCTTGAGGAAACCAGGGAAGGCTTCTTGGAGGAGGTGACACTTGAGTGATCTTGAGGAAAGACATGTAGAGAATAAATTGGAAGGAAAGAGGAGGGTCTGGAAGACAGTGGGAAACTTTCTTTCTTCATGCAGGTGTTTAGAAGGGACTCCCCAAAATCACAGGGCAGAGCAGTTACTCCAGACTATGGTTTGGGTGGAGACCAAGTGCTTCACTGTAGATACCCTGCCTGACACTTTGGATGAGCATTTATCTAACGGGCACCCACACAGATGAAGCAGTGATGAAGTGCCACTACAGCATGTCTGGGAGGAAATTCACTTCCCTCACACAGTGCAATTGCCAATAATTGGTGTTGCTGAGAACATGAATAGCTTCATGGGCCCCAAATGAAAGACTAAATCCCAAGTGTTCATTCCAAGTGCTGGGGGTGCATCGGTAAGAAGATGCCAAGATTTTAAAGCCCCCCTTCTTGGGCAGTATGCCTCTCCATCCACAAATAGAAACTTGCTGAGATTTTAATTAAGAACAGTGTACATAAAACTCACTGTTCCCAAGTAAACAAATATTAAGCAAGATAATTTGCTTTCGTGTTATGGGCTCTTAAGAGATGGGAAAAATAGGGACAGGAGGGGTGGGTGGAAGATATTGAGGGGGAAGAGGAAGAAAAGACTCAGGCTGAGAAGAAAATAGATTCTAGGTTGGGGAGGGAGAGCAGATGAAAGGCAGACATATATGATCCAAAGGAAAGAGAGGAGGAGAGGAGGCAGATGGAAGGTTCTAGCTTTTCCTCTTCCCACAGCTTTCTTTTGTCTCAGGGCCCCACTTTCCAGCTTAGTTTACACCAGGTTCTGATACCTACTAGTTTGTTAGTTGGAGACCAGCGCTGTTATACTCCGTTCTTGCTTTGGTGTTTGTAGCAGACACTGTTGGTGATTCATCCCCCACCCCCCTCCATTTGGCACTCACCATTCCCGAATAGGCTGAGGGTGTCCTACTTAAGGTGCTGGCCACTCTCCACTCAAGGGCTGTTCCTCAGCCCTGGTGCATGGGAAATACTGGTGAGTTAATGCTCCTGGGAGCAGGCTTGGCAGACAGGAATTAAAGAATAACTACCCAGATCCCTTTGCCCTTCAGTGGGTCAGTTCAGAGGTGAGTCTGTACTGTCTCCCAGAGTCCCCTGTAGAATCAAGGCATAGTCACCCATGGTGGTAACTGGATGGATTACGTGCTATTAGTTGCATTCCATCCCTTCTCTGTCTTTCTTCCCCTCTCCCCTGCTGGTGCCCCCTGGGGTCATCTCCCAAATAAAACACTTGCACCCGAACCCATGTCCCAGGGCCCTTTCTGGGGAAACTCAACTCTAAAAAGGCTTCATGGATCACAATTTTATTTTGAGGATTTCATTAGCCTTCCAGAATTAGGCCAAGCCTGTTTGCAATGTGGAGTGGCTAATATTCTTCTATTGTCAAGGTTTTGAATTGAGGCGTATTTTCTTATTGCGTTTTGAAGGTCTCTTGTCTCAGAAGGATGGTTTAAGGTTTAAAAAGTTACTCTGAGACTGTTCAGTCAATGTGGGCTGCTATAATGAAGTATCACAGGCTGAGTGGCTCATAAACAACAGACATTGATTTCTCACAGTTCTGGAGGCTGAGAAGACAGAGCTCAGGATGCCGGCAGGGCTAGGCTCTGGTGAGGACCCTCTTCTGGGTTGCAAACTGCTCACTGCTGTTTGTACCCCTGTGTGGTGGAGGAAGAGCCAGCTAGCAATCTGCCCTCTTATAAGGACTCTAATTCCACTCATGGAAGCCCCACTCTCATGAACAAGTCACCTCCCAAGGACCCAAGCTCCAAATGCCGTCACACTAGAATTAGAATTTCAACATATGAATTTGGGGATGCGTCACAGACATTCAGCCTGGAATAGGGACCTTAGAGTTAATGGTTAGTTTACTAAAAAGTACCTGATGTTTCCATTTCTTTTTTTTTCTTTTTAAAAAATTTTAAAAAAGTGTATTCTTGAGAGAGAGAGAGAGCAGAGGAGGGGCAGAGAGAGAAGGAGGCACAGAATCTAAAGCAGGCTCCAGGTTCTGAGCTGTCAGCACAGAACCTGACGCGGGGCTCCAACTCACAAATTGCAAGATCATGACCTGAGCTGAAGTTGGACACTTAACTGACTGAGCCACCCAGGCACCTCCTGATGTTTCTGTTCCTAAACCCTGTGATACATCGGGGTGCCTGGGAAGACATTCAGTAGAAGACATGTGTAAATGCTCAGCTGTGCTCATCATTCATTCTCTTTCATCATGAAGACAGTTTTTTTTGAGCAAGCATATGCATGCTCCAGGCATCCCTGCCCTATGAACTTGTTCTCCTGAGTAGCTTGAAATTGAATTTCTGATGCGGTTTTGGTCCATTTGGATCTTCATTCAGTTTTTACTGAGAACTTCCATATGCCTAGCACTGAGCTAGACCCTGGGCAAACAGAAATGGGTAAGGCAAGGACTGCATTTCCCAGAAGCCTAGAAGCCAGAAAGCTGAGGTGGGCATATACACAATGGTGGAAATGTCTCTTGTGACGGATATACCTGCAGAGTCACTGGGAGAATGAAGGAGAGATGGGCTCATTTTACCTTGGTGGCTCGGAAGGATTAGAAAGTCTTCATGGAGGAGGGGACTCAGGAGTAGAGCCTGGAGCATTTAGGGGAGGCGAAACGGTGTGAGCAGAGGTATGGCAGGACCAGGAGCCGCAAAGGCTGTAGTGAGGCTGCAGCTGGAGAGTCTTTGGTGTTAAGATCTGGGCTGTGCTCGGAGGCAGACACTCTGCCTATGGACCAAAATTCTCATCTCAGTCCTGCCACTGGCGCATGATGTAGACTGGACAGGTTAACAGCCTCTCTGAGCCTCAGTTTACCCCTCAGGATTATACTGGGAAAGACTTACTCCTACATAGTCACTGTCCTGGCTTAGCACCTAGGACACAGTGACTGATGAAATTATTTGTTAATGATCTTCATCAAGGTGCCCTGGCTGGGCTTACAAGAGAATGTAGAATTGAGAGCACCTCACCAGTTTACATTTGTGTCAGCCAATTACTTGGGGACTGGGGAACCTCTTTGTAAAAGAGACTTGACAGCGCCCCTGGCGGTGAGAAGCAGGAAGTGCACCAAATCGGGACGAAAGGGTGCTACTCTAGAGGCTGTATAATTGTACCGTTTCCATCACCACCAGTGTTCCGATGCTTCCAGGAGTGTATCTATCGACACCTGGGCAAGGGCAAGGTGCCTCGTCTCCTGGAAGGACCCAAAACCCCCTTGGGGAGTTATCCGTGCTTTGCATTAAGGGGATGGTGCCTGTCTGGGGAGCGTAGGGAGGCAGGACTGAGTGGCAGCACTCCAGACTTCTCACTTATCGTGAGGCCCACGTCTCACCCTTTTCAGAAGCATCTGTAGAGATGTTCTCAGAGAAGTTGGAGACCTCCCAACTGCCCACCCATCCCGGTGTCACTCTGTAAACAACTGGCAGATGGGCAGTGAGACCTACTCTGCAGAGGGCCTGGAACATGGCTCTGCTTTAACGGTTTGGGGACACCACAATCTCATGAAGATTCCTCAGATCTGGGAGATGGAAGGGACCAGAGAGAGGGAGAGCTAGGACAGCCGTGTATTTGTATACGTGGGGAAGTGAGGCTTGGTGAGGTATAGGAAGTGGCTCAGAGTCACACAGTGGGTCCGAGAACAGGTCCGAGAACCTTTGTCTTCCTGGTCAATATTCTCTCTATACCATTCATAACTACTTGTTCCACTTAACCTAGGAGATCTACCAGCCTATGGGCCTCACCTCAGCCGGCGGTTCCTAATTCTGCCTCTAGAGGCCGACCATGCTCTCATTCAGCATTTGTCTGTCTGTCCGTCCATCCATCCATCCATCCATCATCCATTCACCATCCATCATCCCTCCACCATCTGTCATCCCTCCCTTCATCCCCCCATCTAGCCCAAAAGCATTGATGCCATTTCTCTACCAGAGATACTTTTTGTCATTGGCTATATAAAGGTGCATTATAAAGGTGTGTGAGAAATTGGGCTCCTCATTGAAGCAGGTAGGTCTGGATTCATAGCTGTTCCAGTAAATATTTTGCCTCTTATTTCCCCATCACTCCTGCATCTACTCATTTATCGAACCAGTCTCCATCTATTTGTAACTTGTAGTCCCTTTGACTCATATTTTCCCTTCCTCCTTCCCATGTGAAATTTTGCATTCAGTCTGAGCTATCATTGCTGAGCATGATGGGGAGATCCAAGGATAACTTTTAGGGCTAAGGGGTCTGGCATGGCTCTGGTTTTTCAGGGAAGATTGGAACCATCCTCAGAGACCACAGGACATGGAGACGATGGGAGGGAACTTTCTAGAACAAACCTCCCTGAGTCACAGGTAAGGGCTACAGGAGTACATTTCCTCCTTGTCTCCTGAATGTTATGAAAAATATTACCCTCCCCTTGGGTTAGTCGTGGTTGTGAAAGGGACTTACTCTTGTATTTATGTCTTGCTTATTTGAGTCAGGTCTGTTTGGTTGTAAGTGAAAGACACTCATGTGCTGGTAATAATGGTAGTAGTACAACAACATGGAACCCGAGAGCTCCAGAATTTGAAATATTACAGTTTCAACCACCAGGGAGGGATAGGTTCAGTTCTGTTAGTTCCAAGTCCCAACCCCCAGGGAAGGGTTCAGCTTAGGTCAGGTACTCAGCTGTGGCCAGGGGAGTGAGGTCATAGTATATGAAATGGCTGCTTGTGTAGTAGCCATGGGAATGGTGGCAAAGGCTCCCACCAAAGACAGTTGGTGAGCTGGGTTGGTGAAATATTTTTTCAGAATGCTCACGTGGGAAAGGGTCTGGAGATACCAGTGTCTTTTCTCCCAAGGTGCTCAGTTTGACCTCAGTATATTTAGTATATTGTCAGGTTTAATAAGCCTCTCCAGGCACTGATGCAAGCTTGTCTTCATTTTCTCAGACCCTAAAGGCCACAGTAACTACAAAGGGCCCTGGGGAAGGGGTGGCCTGGCCTTTGTGGTACTCATGGCCTGAAAGAGACAGACTGAGCCCCAAGTCGGCCTTCCCTTATCCCCTGCTGCCTGTCTTCAAGATGTGTTAGAGCAGAAACGGTGGTCCCTGGTGTCATACGGAGTGAGGCTCGTCCTGTTACTAAGTCAGGACTAAATCAGAACTTGAGTAAGACACAGGGACCCTTCAGTCTCAGTTTCCTTGTCTATGAAAGAGGGACAAAACTTTCACTTTATGAGGGTAAGATACAACTGACACTACTCTCTCAAACTTGAAGGAGCATCAGGTCCACCTGGAGGCCTTATTCCTGGGGCCCACCCCCAGAGTTTCTGATTCAATGAGTCTAGAATGGGGCCTTCCAACATTTGTGTTTTTAACATGCTCCCGGTGAGATGCTGCTGCTGCTGCTTAGGGATCACACTTTGAGAACCATGGGTCCACATTTAAAGCGGTCCTCAACTGATGGCAACTCTGCCCCCCTTCTCCCTCCACCCTCACCCCAACCAGAGGACATTTGGCAATGTCTGGAGATAATCTGGTTGTCGTGATTGGGTGAAGGGCTGCTATTGACATCTAGTGGGTGAGGCAAAGGATGGGACAGCTCTCCCCACAGCAAAGAATTATCCAACCCAAAATGTCAGCAGTGCTGAGGTCGAGAACCGTTTTCTAGAATAAGTTCTGAGAACCTTTGTAGCTCTAATGTTCAATAACGTTAGTTAACAAGCATTTATGGTGTGCCAACTGCATGCAAAACCTGGTAGCATCTCCAGGCAAGGGATTTCTCCTATAGGAGATCACACAGTTGGCAAATACTTTGAAAATGTGGTTTGTGACTAATGTCATCATATGTAACGACCGCTCTTACAATCCTGCATAAATAGTACTATGTTTCCTGCCCTGTGCTTGGTGGAATTTAGAAAAAAGACCAAAACAATGCCATAGCACCATAGCTGTTTATTTTTGTTGATATGTCATAATTGCATGCACTAATGAGTGCTTTTGGGGCATCAGCCTGCTAATTGGTGATGGTGACTATGGGCATATGTGCAAGTCAACGTAATCAACTTTTTCACACTTGGTTAATTGGAAGCAACCTTTTGTTTGAAAATTAATAAAATATTGATTGCAATTAGTTCTGGTCTACAATATATTTGTTAATTAATAGTAGCTCTCAGTGACTAGCTAATTGAGGTAGAAAGTACAGAAAAACTGGAGGAGTGGAACAGGCAAGAACCTTCCTCGGGCAAATGTTTGGCTATTGTCTTTGGATTCTAAGTAGCTATTGTGGAAAAAATGGTATGTCAGCTAGGGTGACCATTGTGTCCCAGTTTGCTTGGGGTCATCCTGGTTTTAACACTGAAAGTTTTGTGTCTCAGGAAACCCTTCATGCCTGGGTAAACTTGAATGGTTGGTCGCTGATGGGAAACAGAAGAATTAGCAAGAATGATGAGATGGAGAGGACACATAGTGAGAGGGATAGCTTGTGCAAAGGACCCAAGGAAGATTTTAAAAATTCATGGTAGCCTGAGAAGCCTTCTGATGATGGCTGGCAATCCTTGGTATTTCTTGGCTTGAAGCTGCAATCTGCCTCTGCCTTCTCATGTCTTTCTCCACTTGTATGTCCGTGTCTTTGTGTCCCTTCTCTTCTTATAAGGGCACTAGTCCTATTGGATTAGGAACCCCCCTACTCCAGTATGACCTCATCTAAGTAATTACATCTACAATGACCTTATTTCTTTTTTATTTATTTCTAGGAGAGAGAGAGAGAGAGACACCGTGAGCAGGGGAGGGTCAGAGAGAGAGGGAGTCACAGACTGAAACAGGCTCCAGGCTCCAGCACAGAGCCTGACGCGGGGCTCGAACCCACGAACCACGAGATCATGACGTAAGCGAAAGTCAGATGCTTAACCGACTAAGCCACCCAGGCGCCCCTACAATGACCTTATTTCTAAATAAGATCACATTCTGAGGTACTGGGGATTAAGATTTCAATATATCTTTTGGGGGGACACATTTCAGTTCCTGACATTGTCTAGAGATATAAGTTCCTTGCCATGTAGACCTATTCGTAGGATACCCTTCAACATGGCAATTCCCTTCTCTTAGAGACAGCAAGGGAGAAAATCCAAGAGGAAACCAGCAAGTTGGAGGTCTCAGCCTTTTTGTAACCTAATCTCAGAAGTGAAATCCCATCACTTTTACTGTATTAGAATCAGGTCACTAGGTCTAGCCCACTTTTAAAGGGAGGAGATCTCACAAGGGCCTGAATATCAAGAGATGGTATAATTGGGGGCCATCTTGGAGGCTGCCTATCATACCCACGAAGAGGCAAGTTTGCTGGTTTATCCACCAGATCCTAGTTTTAGAGGTTGAAAGCTGCTCCCAGGGAGTTTTCCTGGGTTCATTCCTGAAAGTTCTGCCTCCTGGGAAACTCCTCAGTTCCAAGCAAACCAAGACAGTTGGTCACCCCAACATGAACAAAGTCTGCTATCTGGGCACAAGTGAATCAGGAAACAATGACATAGTAAAATCTCATGAGATGTTATGAGATTATATACCTGGATCCAGAATACCAACAGCTGAAATACATGGAGAGGTTGTGGCTTAGAATTACTCATGGAAAATAAATCAGGGGCTTTAGTTTATTCTGAGTTCAATTAGTGTCAAACGTTTGATGTAGCCTTCCAAAATCCAAATGTGACTGAGGCATTAATGAAAGCATTTCTAAAGGAACAAAATTCACAACAGTAGACAGAAGCTAGGGCCATCAGCTGATCGGTTGTCAAAATCTGGGAGGACTCTGCACTGATTTGAGAGGATAAAGTGGGATTAGACAAAAATAAGTTCTCAGCATGCTGAAGGAAAAGGCAAAGAGGTGGGACTAGTTGTCACATACAGGCTAAAGGACTAAGGGCACAAGAGTTTGATTTTATGTACAAATTCTTCTAAGAAAAGATGTTCTTGTGGTGAATGTCTGAGACCCACCAGGAGCATCCATGTTGCTGTGGTCTACCATAGCAGTTGGTCTACCAGAGGGAAGGTAGGCTACTCTCTGTAGTTGTCTACTGAAGGGGTTTCTGAGGCAGAGGAGGACACAGGCCTTTTAGCATTTTGGTTTTTTTCTGGGGTGACTTTTCCAAATGTCACAGCTATGGAAAGTGGTTCTCAAATTTGAGTATGATAATCATCTAGAAGACTTGTTAAAACACAGATGGCCGGGCGCTACCAGAGTTTCTGACTCAGTAGGTCTGGGGTGGAGCCCAAAATTGGCATTTCAAGCAAGATAGCAGGTGACGCTAATGATGCTGCTCTAGGAACCACGGACCTAGGGTTATATGGCCAAAGCAAACTTGCAATTATATTAAATGAAGTTAAAACTTATCTTTTAATCCTACTTTCATAATTTTCTCCTAATGCTGTCCTTTCCACTGTGTGTGTGTGTGTGTGTGTGTGTGTGAGAGAGAGAGAGAGAGACGGACAGACAGAGTTTATCCCCATTTCCAACATCTCATAGTGAAGAGGCTCCCTCCTAAATCATCTAATTGTTAGACTTCTCCCACCAACTTAGCATTCTTGAAGCTGACATGATGTTAGAAATTTTTGCCTCTTTATGATGTCTTATCCAGTCATCAAAACTGGAGAAAGAAACATTACGGGTCTTTCCTCTACCTAAACCCTGACTGCACGTTTTAATTCCCTGGGATTTAAAAATTCCAAATGTGGACCTCAACTCAAATGAATTAAACCAGGAACTCTTGGGAAAAATGAGACATCACTAATTTCAAAATCTTTCCCAGGTTATTACAATGATGTGATAAAACCAGGGCTGTGAACACTAATCTTTTCCTTATTCTCAGAGGTGGTAACAGGTCCTATGCACAGATAATTTTAGGTCAGTAGTCCTCAACTTTGGCTACATATTAGAGTCACATGGGGAGCTTTTATAACTCAATTCTTGGAAGTACCCCAGACCAGTTAACTCAGACTTTCAATGGATAAGATCTATGCATCAGTGTTCTTATTATTCTTCAAGTGATTGCAGTGTGCAGCCAAAGTTGGGACCCATGACCTAGAAGTATCTCTGCATAGGACCTGCCATAGTTCCAGATCTTGGAAAGTGGATGTTAAGTGCTTGGCTTAGAGCACAGGAAATATAAGGTCTGGTTCCAGCCTCAAGGGGTCCCTTGAGATACTATCACAGCTGAGAAGTGCTGGCTCCTCAGAGGTCGGTCTGATTTTCAGCTCTGCAGACATTCCTCCAAACTTCTAAGTTTTTTTTTTATGTTTACTTATTTTTGAGAGAGAGAGAGAGAGAGAGAGCGCCAGCTGGGGAGGATCAGAGAGTGAGGGAGACAGAGAATCTGAAGCAGGCTCCAGGCTCTGAGCTGTCAGCACAGAGCCTGATGTGGGGCTTGAACCCACAAACCATGAGATCATGACCTGAGCAGAAGTCAGATGCTTAGTCAACTGAGCCACTCAGGCCCCACCCCAATGTATATAATTGCTTTTATTTTTTGGGATCTAGCTTCTTTTAACAAGCAGACCAAAACATACCTAGGATCTAGCTTCCCTCCCACCCCCAGATAAAAGGACAAGACAGAGGAATTCACCCCAAAAGAAAGAACAGGAAATAGAGGTAATGGCCAGGAATTTAATCAATAAAGATATAAGTAAGATGACTGAACTACAATTTAAAACAATTATAAGGATTCTACCTGGTCTTGACAAAAAAATCATAGAAGACACTGGAGAATCCCTTTCCGCAGAGATAAAATAACTAAATCTAGTCAGGCCAAAATTAAAAATGCTATAACAGAGATGCAAACCTGAATGAATGCCATAACAATGAGGATGAACAAAGCAAAGGAATGAATCAGTGATATAGAAGATAAAATTATGGAAAATAACTGAGAAGAAGAGGAAAGGAAACATAATGTGTCATGAAGTTAGGCTTAGGGAACTCAGTGACTTCTTAAAGTGTAGTAACATTTGTATCATAGGAGTCCCAGAAGATGAAGAAAGACAAAATGGAGCAGAAGGTTTATTTGAGCAAATTATAGCTAAAAACTTTCCTGATCTGGGAAAGGACATAGACATCGAAATCGAAGATGCACAGAGAATTCCCGTTAAATTCAACAAAAGCTGGCCATCATCAAGACATATCAGTCAAATTCACAAAATACAAAGACAAGGAAAGAATCCTGAAAGCAGCAAGAGAAAAAAAAAGTCTTTTACCTATAGGAGAAGACAGATCAGGTTCACAGCAGATCTGTCCATGGAAACGTGGCAGGACAGAAGAGAATGGCAAGATATATTCAATATACTGAATGGGGAAAATATGCACTCAAGAATACTTTGTTTAGCAAGACTGTCATTCAGAATGGAAGGAGAGATGAAGAATTTCCCAGATAAACAAAAACTAAAGGAGATTGTGCCCACTAAACCAGCCCTGTAAGAAATATTAAAAGGGACTCTTTGAGTAGGAAATAAAAGACCCAAAACCACAAAGACTAGAAAGGAACAGAGAAAATCACTAGAAACAGCAACTCTACAGGTAACACATTGGCACTAAATTCATATCTTCAATAATCACTCTGAATATAAATGGACTAAATGTTCTAATCAAAAGACATAGGGTATCAGAATGGATAAAAAACAAACAGGATCCATCTGTATGCTGCCTACAAGAGACTAATTTTAGACGTAAAGTGACCTCCAGATTGAAAGTGAGGGGAAGAAGAACCATCTATCATGATAATGGATATCAAAAGTAAGCTGGAGAGGCCATACTTTTATAATACAAACTAGAGCTTAAGACAAAGATTGACTGTAACAAGAGATGAAGAAGGGCATTATATCATAATTAAGTAGTTGATCCGTCAAGAATCTCTAACAATTGTAGGGGCAGCTGGTTAGTTGGTTGAGCATCTGACTCATGTTCTCATGGTTTGTGAGATCAAGCCCTGTGTCTGCCTCTGTGCTGACAGCATGGAGTCTGCTTGGGATTCTCTGTCTCTCCCTCTCTCTCTGCCCCCCACCCCCCCCTCTCTCTCTCTCTCCTATCTTTTTAAAAAATATTTTAAAACACTTATTCATTTTGAGAGAGAGATAGAGTGTGAGTGGGGGAGGGTCAGAGAGAGAGGGAGACACAGAATCCGAAGCAGGCTCCAGGCTCTGAGCTGTCAGCATAGAGCCTGACACAGGGCTCGAACCCACCAGCAGTGAGATCATGATCTGAGCTGAGGTTGGACACTTAACCGACTTAGCCACCCAGGTGCCTCTCTCCCTCTTTCTTAAAATAAGTAAAAGAGCTTAAAAAAAGAAGCTCTAACAATTGTAAATATTTATGCCCCTAACTTGAAACATCCAAGTATATAAATCAATTAATAACAAACATAAAGAAACTTATTGACAATAATACAATAACAGTAGGGGACTTTAACAGCTCACTTACAGTAATGGGCAGATCATCTAAGCAGAAAAACAACAAGGAAACAATGGCTTTGAATGACACACCGGACCAGATGAACTTAACAGATACTATATTCAAAACATTTCATCTGAAAGCAGGAGAATACACATTGTTTTTGAGTGCACATGGAACATTCTCCAGAATAGGTCACATATTGGGTCACTGGAACATTCTCCAGAATAGGTTACATATTGGGTCACAAATTAGCCCTTAACAAATAAAAAAAGATTGAGATCATTCCATGCATATTTTCAGACTACAATGCTATGAAACTTGAAGTCAACCACAAGAAAAAATTTGGAAAGACCGCAAATACATGAGGGTTAAAGAGTATCCTACTAAAGAATGAGTGGGTTAACCAGGAAATTAAAGAAGTTAAAAAGTATATAGAAGCAAATGAAAATGAAAACACAATAGTCCAAAACCTTTGGGATTCAGCAAAGGCAGTTTTAAGAGGGAAATGTAGAGGAGGGGCAAGATGGGGGAGAAGTAGGGAGCTCCGTGCCTTGCACTCACCCCCATATCTCACACGAAAAAGATCTGAAGCCATAGGAAACCTTACAGAACCCAAGAAACTGGGAGAAAAAGGATGCAGAATCCACTGAGAAAGCCTTTTAACGTGAGTGCGAACTGGGGAAGATAAAATCGGGCTGGGGTCGGAGACTCACAGGGATGGGGGCGATCCCCCTCTGTGGGGAGTGAGAGGGGAAAGAGAGAGTCCTAGACTACTCAAGATACAGTCCCTGTTGCTGAGAAACAGAAAAACCTCCGCTGGGGGCACAGAAGGACCGTGTGCTCCAAATCCCTGTGCGCCAGGTCCTCGCGCGCCAATTCCTCCAGGAGCGGCCACGCACGCAGACCGCGCCATTGTGCTCCTGGCTGGCTGGACCTCTAGAAGAGCTGCACGCCACAGCTCGTTTGTGCTCCTGGCTGGGTGGACCCCTGGAGGAGCCACACGCATACCGGACATCCGTGCTCCTGGCTTGGCTGGACCCCTAGAGGGAAGGCAAAGGGCTTAAATCTGGGAGATTTGCTCGCGAGTTTGTGTTTCGGGTGACTAGACACAGAGGGACCCAGTTTCCCGCTCTCCAGCGCGCCCCCCGAGGCAAACCCCTGTCCTTGCTCGCCAACCCGACCTGGAGAAGAAGGGAGCAGCGATTCTGGCTCCATCCCCAGGGCAAGGCAAGAGGCTTGGAATTGCCCTGAGGGGATCACCTGCAAGGTTGTGTCTACAGCAAGTTCAGTGGGGAGCGCGGACTGTGGTTTGGAAACTAGGACTGGCCTGGGTTAAAGAGCGTGAACCACTTTGGCTGCGCCCCCAGCACGGGGAGTTTACACACCCAAAAAAGCGAGGTGCAAGGTTGGTTCAAGAAGGGACTGGAGCGCCGCCACTCTCCTCCCCACAACCGCCAAGGCAGAACTCCTGCCTGACGCATTGGATCACAGCACACCCATCCCTGCTAGAGAGCTGTCCTCCTCCTTTGTTTGTTGTTTTTTGGTTTTGGTTTTGGTTTTGTTTTCTTCCCCCCCCCCCCCCCCCNACAACCAGCACTGCATAGACCTGGCTACTTAAATGTAGCTGGGAAATCCGGTTATATGCTTTAAACTGTTCTTTGTACATCGGGTTTTTTTTCTTTTTTCCTTTTCTTCTTTTTGACCTTTTTATGTATTTTTTATTTTCTATTATTCGCCTTCCCTCCTCCGTCTTTTCTCTTAACTTTTTCGTTTTCCCTCTCGGTTTGCATGTTTTTCGGATTTGTCTGTGCGTTCATGTGCCTCTGCACCCTGTGTGTTTGTCTGTCTGTTTTCTTCTCCAGAGCTACCTCAAGAAACAAGCCAAAGTACACATGGGGAGGAGTCCCAAATATCACTACAAGTAGGAAAATAAAATAACCAAGGTCTCAATAAGAGAGACCAAGAGATACCATTCAAGAAACACTCTCTGAAAGGGTACGCCCTGGACAGTCAAAGAGTCTTCTTGGGTACAGCAGTGCTCACAGGTCCAGAGAGCATAACAAGTCTTTAAACTAACAAGAGACAGAAAGCCAACTAAAATGACGAAATGAAAGAGCTCTCCTCCAAAGAAATTCCAAGAATTGACAGCTAGTGAACTGCTCAAAACAGATATAAGCAGCATAACTGAACAAGATTTTAGAACAATAATCATAAAATTAATAGCTGGGCTTGAAAAAAGCATAGGGGACATCAAAGAAACTATGGATACAAGCAACATGAAGGATAAAAATAGGCATGATGAATTAAAAAATGTGATAAATGAGGGATGAGCACTGAGTGTTATGTGGAAACTAATTTGACAATAAACTATTTGTAAAAAAAAAAATGTGATAAATGAGATACATAATAAACTGGAGGCGTCCAATGCACAGACTGAAGAGGCAGAAAGGAGAATAAGTGATTTAGCAGACACCATTATAGAAAAAGAGGAAACTGAGAAAAAAAGAGACAAACTGATCCAGAAACNTTTGGAAGAACTGGATAGCAACATGCAGAAGAATGAAACTAGATCAATCTCTCACACCATACACAAAAATAAACTCAAATGGATAAAGGACCTGAACTTGAGATAGGAAACCATCAAAACCCTAGAGGAGAAAGCAAGAAACAACCTCCTTGACCTCCACCGCAGCAACTTCCTACTTGACACATCCCCAAAAGCAAGGGAATCAAGAGCAAAAATAAATGATTGGGACNAAAAAAAAAACAAAAAAAAAAGAGGGAAATGTATTGCAATACAGGTCTACCTCAGGAAGCAAGAAGTCTCAAATATGCAACCTAAACTTACACCTAAAGGAGCTAGAAAAGGAACAGCAAATAAAGCCTAAAGCCATCAGAGTAAGGGAAGTAATGAAGACTAGAGCAGAAATAAATGATATAGAAACAAAACAAACAAACAAACAAACAAAAAACCCCAGTGGAACAGATCAGTGAAACTAAGATCTGCTTCTTTAAGAGAATTAATAGAATTGATAAACCCCTAGCCAGTCTTATCAAAAAGAAAAGGGAAAGGACCTAAATAAACAAAACAGTGAATGAAAGAGGAGAGATCACTACCAATACCTCAGAAATACAAACAATTATAAGAGGATATTATGGAAAGTTATATGTTAACAAACTGGACATCTGGAAGAAAAGGACAAATTCCTAGAAACATACCAACTATCAAAACTGAAACAGAAAGAAATAGAATATTCAAACAGACCCATAACCAGCAAATAAATTGAATCAGTAATCAAATCTCTCAATAAACCAAAGATAGGGCCAGATGGCTTCCCAGAGGAATTCTATCAGACATTTAAAGAACAGTTAGTACCTGTTCTTTTCAAACTATCCCAAAAAATAGAAATGGAAGGAAAACTTCCAAACTCCTTCTACTAGGTCAGCATTACCTTGATTCCAAAACCAGACAAAGACCCTACCAAAAAGGAGAATTACAGGTCAATGTTCCTGACAAACCTGGATGCAAAAATTCTCAACAAGATACTAGCAAATCGAATCCAATAGTACATTAAAAGGATTATTCACCGTGATCAAGTGGGATATATTCCTCAGCTGTAGGGCTGGTTCAATATTTGCAAATCAATGAATGTGATACACCACATTAATAAAAGAAAGGATAAGAACCATATGATCCTCTCACTAGATGCAGAGAAAGCATTTGACAGAATACAGCATCCATTCTTGATAAAAACCTTCAACAAAGTAGGGATAGATGGAATATACCTCAATATCCTAAAGTCCATATATGGAAGACCCATGACTAATATCCTCAATGGGGAAAACCAGAGCTTTTCCCCTATGGTCAGGAACAGGACAGGGATGTCCACTCTCACTATTACTGTTTAACACTACGGAAGTCCTAGCCTGAGCAATCAGACAACGAAAAGAAATAAAAGGCATCCAAATCAGAAAGGGAGAAGTCAAACTTTCACTATTTGCAGATGACGTGTTACTCTATGTAGAAAACCAGAAGGACTCCACCTCAAAATTGCTAGAATTAATACATGAGTTCAGCAAAGTCACAGGATATTAAACCAATGTACAGAAATCTGTTGCACTTCTATACACCAATAATGAAGCAGCAGAAAAATAAATCAAGAAATTGATACCATTTACAGTTTCACCAAAAACCATAAGTACATAAGAATAAACCAAACCAAAGAGGTGAAAAGATCTGTACTCTGTAAACTGTAGAACACTTATGAAAGAAATTGAAGAGGACACAAAAACACAAAGAAATGGAAAAACATTCAATGCTGATGGACTGGAAGAACAAACATTGTGAAAATTTCTATACTACCCAAAGCAATCTACACATTTAATACGATCCCCATCAAAATACCACCAGCAGTTTTTCAGAGCTAGAACAAACAATCCTAAAATTTGTATGAAATCACAAAAGACCCTGAATAGCCAAAGCAATCCTGAAAAAGAAAAGCAAAACTGGAGACATCACAATTCCGGACTTCAAGCTATATTATTACAAAGCTGTAGTTATGAAGACAGTATGGTACTGGCACAAAAACAGACAGATATCAATGGAACAGGATAGAAAACCCAGAAATGGACCCACAGCTATATGGTCAACTAATCTTTGACAAAGCAGGAAAGAATATCCAATAGAAAAAAAGTCTCTTCAACAAATGGTTTTGGGAAAACTAGACAGCAATATACAGAGGAATGAAACTGGACTACATTCACACACTACACAAAAATAAATTCAAAATGGATGAAAGACCAAAATGTGAGACAGGAAATGATCAAAATCCTAGAGGAGAACACTGACAGTAACCTCTCTGACTGCAGCTGAAGCAACTTCTTATTAGCCATGTCTCCAGAGGCAAGGGAAGCAAAAGCAAACATGAGCTATTGGGACTTTATCAAGGTAAAGAACTTCTGCACAGCAAAGGAAACAATCAACAAAACTAAAAGGCAGCCTACAGAATGGGAGAAGATTCTTGCAAATGACCTATCGGATAAAAGGTTAGTATCCAAAATCTATAAAGAACTTCTTAAACTCAACACCCAAAAAACAAATAATCCAGTTATGAAATGGGCAGAAGACATGAATAGACATTTTTGCAAAGACAACCAGATGGCTAACAGACATATGAAAAGATGCTCAACATCACTCATCATCAGGGAATACAAAACAAAACCACAATGAGATATCACCTCATACCTGTCAGAATGGCTAAAATCAACAACACAAGAAACAACAGGTGTTGGCAAGGATGCAAAGAGAGCGGAACCCTATTGCAGTGATGGTGGGAATGCAAACTGGTGCAGCCACTCTGGAAAACATATGGAGATTCCTTAAAAATTTAAAAGTAGAAGTACCCTATGATCCAGCAATTCTACTACTAGGTATTTACCCAAAGGATAGAAAAATACAGATTCATGGAGGTTCATGCACCTTGATGTTTATAGCAGCATTATCATCTATAGCCAAACTCTGGAGAGAGCCCAAATGACAGCTGAATATATATACATGTGTCTGACAATGCAGAGCCTGGGTAGGATTCTCTTTCTCTTACCCTCTCTCTTAACCCCTCCCCCACATGAGCTGTCTCTCTATCTCTGTCTCTCTCTCTCAAAAAAATAAACTTAAAAAAATAAACATAACAAAATAACCCCGTAATTGTACTAGAAAAGACCAAAAACAAAAACTCTTAGATCATATCACTAAAAACCAGAAGTAGGGGTGAAGAGAAAGTGAGGGCGCATGAAGGAAGGTATTTTCTTACTTTTATAAAGGGAGTCAACTGCTATTTTTTTCTTTTTTTTAGTTTCTGAATTTACTATCTTCAGACATGGAAGCAAAGCATGTTATTTAAAGATATAAAAATAATCACCAGTAGAACTAAAAATATTCTGTTTACCAAATTAGCAGTAGGTAGGAAAATGAGAAACAAAGATAGAAGCATATAAAACATAAAATAAGAAAATGGTTAAGACCAAAGATATCTGTTATGAATTTAAAAAAATTCTACCCATTCAAAGAAAATGATTCTCAGACTGGGTAAATTCAACTCAGATCGAACCAGATGCCACTTCAAAAGCACATCCCTGACGTTAAATAATTAAGGCACAATAATCGCAGATCCACGGGCCAAATGAAGAGAAACGGAAGGCAGGGGTCACAACACTGTTATCAGAGGAAGGGGAATTCAAGGTGGACATTACTTAATGAGACTAAGAAAGTCACTTGACAAGCTGATTGAGGATTTCATCCACAACCAAGATATAACAAGTATGAGTGTAATATAGCTTATAAAAGTATACAGAAATGAAGTTGGACATGCCAATCAGAAATTGACAGAAAAAGCAATTAGTGAGAAACTTAAAAATATTCTTTTAATTCTTGACAGATCATATTGATGAAAATATAAATTAGACTATTGAGAGGATTTAAATAACAGAATCACTTGAACGCTGTGCATGAAGACTAAAGCCCTGACTCCCTTTGGTTCTGGAAGGGTGATGGAGGGTCTTACTCTCAGGTCCCTAATTGTTTTTTGTAAAATGGGTCCTGGGGTGAAAACGGAGCAAATCGGGGGATGATGGGAAAGGCAGGATTTGGAATCCCTCAAGCCCGGATTTCTGATTTAGCACAATGACTAACTGCTGTGCAGTTAGAGCTGTGCAACCTTGGGCAAGACACTTCACTTCTCTGAGCTTCAGTCTCTCCAGCTATAGTATCTGCAAACTCTTCTTACAGAATTCTGGCAAGAAATGAATGAGGCCCCCTCTAGGGAATGGGCAGTACTTGATCACAGAGCTAGACATCCATATCTGTATAGTAGGATTTCTCTGCCTCAGTGCTACTGACATTTGGGCTGGATAGTTCTTTGCTTNGCTGTCCTGTGCATTGTAGGATGTTTAGCAGTGTCTCTAGTCTCTACCCACTAAATGCCAGGAACACTCCCTCACAGTTGTGACAACCAAGTATGTCTCCAGACATTGCCAAATGTCCCCCGGGGGACAAAATTGCCCCAACTGAGGACTGCTGGGATAGAGAGAAATGTGGAGGAATGCTCTCCAAAAGTGAATGATTTTTGTCTCTGGGTGGTGAGAGTTGGAGGGCCATTTTGTTGTTGTTCATTATAGCCTGTTCTGCGTCTTTGAATGCAAAGTCTACGCAAGTCCAGACATTAAGGTGGTGAATAAAACACAAATGTGTGGTGTTTTATTTCATTATTATTTATTTTGTGAAACCATAGTCCAAGCAGCACTTCCTCTCTTCTCTCCTCTGGCTCCTGTGAAGAGATACTTGTTCAAACCTCTTTTGTGTGTGACTAGTTGGCACAGGGGAAGGGCACTGTTGATGTGGGCTTTCCGTCCCTCCTTCAGCTCTTTACTGCAGGAGAGCATGTGCTGATTGGTACAAAGTCTTCCTCTCCAGGGCAAGTAGAATGGAGCAGTCTTTGTGCAAAGACGTTAACAACTTCATGATTTTATTTCAAACGAGCAGACGTGAAATTTGTTAACAAAAATCTACCGAAGAAGCATGCATTAGGCAGTAATCCACCTGAGCTCCTAGGCTTGTGGCAAAAATCTCAAAGACCCCAAAAGCAAAGCATCATCATGTTTACATCACAGCTCTGAAACGAACATGAAATGTGCCATTGAGACTGATTTCTCCATTATCCCGTTGCGTTCTGATTTTTAAAAGATATCAAAATTCCATTTTTCCCGAAGAAAGGGAGCACAGATTCACAGATTTCATTACCAACTTAAAACAAATTGAGCGAAAAATTAGGGAGAATGTTTTTTCATACGCAGCAAAGGCCTCTTTTTAAAACGAGCAAACATCTGTGCACTTAAGTACCTTCTGTTAAGGTCTAAGGAAGTCAGTTTCTGGAATATGTGTGAGTTCATTGACTCTGCCTCACTTTCAAATACTGAATAAGAAATGAAGAAGTCATCCTTCAGTTTTTTTTAAAAAGTGTAAAAAAATGATACATCTGCCAAGAAAGTTTGGATGGGGCATTCAGATCTTATAATAAACAGATGCAGAACGCAGCATTGGGCTGGAATTGGGCCAGACGCTGGGGCAGCATTTGGATTTTCTGTTCTGAATTTTTATTTATTAACTTAGAAATCTCATCTAGTGCTCTTTTTCTAAGTATCAAAAGATATTCACATTAAAGCTCTGCTACTGTATTCAGTAGCCAGTAGGCACGTGAGGCTATAGTAACGATAACCGCAATTAATAAAATCATATAAAAAATTCAGGCCCTCTGTCATATCATGCATGATACATTTCAAGTGCTAATAACTACTTCCTACCATATTGGACAACGCTGCCCTACAGGGTTTGAAAAATAAAGACATACATAAAGAGAAATGATAAAGGGATCGCATTCCTGCAGCCTACATCTCAGAACCACTGTGGTTGGAATGTGGTGGGTTACCTCCCGATCTGTTTTTAAAATTTCTTTCCATATAAAAATTAAAAAGCTCTTTTTAATTGGGCTACATATTATGTATAGTAAGTACCTTCTTTGTATATCTCACTTTCCATCTAAACTTATTTTTTTATTTTAGAGAGAGAGAGAGAGTGAGCATGAGCAGAGGAGAGGGGCAGAGGGAAAGAAAGGAAGAGAATCTCAAGCAGGTGCCACGCGGAGCCCAAAGCAGGGCTCAATCCCACAACCCCAGATTCTCAGCCGACCGAGCCACCCAGGTGCCCCTCCATCCAAACTTTTCACATGAGATTTTCCCTCTCTTAAAGTACATTCTTTGAAAACACATGATTTATAGCATTTTCTGCTGGGAAGGGTAATTCCTTTTGCAGGAAATTGAAGTAAAGGGAAAGCAAAACTCCCCCTGAAATCTCACCACTCAGAGATAAACATCTTCAACCTTTTGGTGAGCATCCTTTCAGATTATTTCTTTGGGCATAAATACACAGATGGGCATATAAATAGTCAGCTTTATTAGGGATATTTCCATGTCAGTGAATCTAGAGATACGTTTTCCCTTTTATTAGCTACAGATTGTGTCAAGGCACAGATGTCACATTTGACTCTTGTTGCTACATCTGATCAGTACTTCCTGCTTTCTGCTGTGCTGTCCTCTTCGGGACTTTTCCCCTTCTTTTCTTTCTCTCCTCCCTCCTACCCACTCCTCCCTCCTTCCATAAATGTTTTCTGTGCCTGGCACTCTACTGGTCTCAGGGATAGAACAGTAAAGAGAATAGTTAAGTTCTTGCTTTTAGTATCCCAGTAGAGGAGGCAGAAAAGAGAATGGGCAAAGGGAAGAAATATGAACAAAGAGCAGTTCAATACAGATCAGGGCAAGTACTAGGAAGCAGGCAGCCTGGCGGGAGTGGGTGTGGATGGATCCAGTCCTCATGCTTCGCCCTGCTTGCTGGCTGGTTCTGGGCAGAGGAGCAGGCCAGTGGCCGCCCCAGGAAAGAGACAGATGGAAATGGGTCACTGGGTCTGGAATGGTGAAAGGCACTGGACCTGGGGTCCAGATGCTGACGTTGCTCTAGACCAGTGGTTCTCACTTGGGGGTGATTTTGTCCCCCTGGAGGACATTGGACAATGTCTGGGGGACATTTTTGATTGTCATAGCTAGGGGGACAGACTACTGGCATCTAGTGGGTAGAGGCCAGGGATGCTGTTCAACCTCCTACTGTGTACTGGACTGTCTCCACAATAGTTATCTGGCTCGAAATGTCCGTAGTGCCGAGGTTGAGAAACCCTGCTCTGGAAGTCGCCAGACATAGGGTGGAGAGGGAGACTGAGTCTGGAGGTGGGTGGGGAGTCTTCAGGAGGAGGAACGGTGATGAGGAGCGGACAAGAGAGCTTGAAGAAACATCTTTACCTGGGCCAGGAAAGCCTGGCCCGGGAGTAGCCGTGAGCAGCCGCGAGGGTGCTTACTGAGGGTGCTTACACAGATTTGGGCCCTAAGGTGTGTGTGCGTGGGGGAGGGGAGAGGGCCAGAGGGCAAGTGGGGGTCTGGCGGGTAGAGAATGTCAGGCAGGACAAAAGGCTTGGTTGCTGAGTTTTTGGTGAAGTGGTTGAGCATGGTGGTGGGCTTGTTTACATCAAAAGGGACTCCTGGGGGCATAAGAGAGAAGGTCTGGGAGGGAGCGGTGTGATGGAGGGTAGGTCAGGCTGGAGAAAGCCAGGAGCAGTGGGGTGGTGGCCACTGAGGCAGTGACAGGTGTGGTCACTTAAGTTCCTCGTGAATTAGGAGGTCCTGGGTACAAATCCTGCTCTGCCACAAACCAGCTGGGGAAGTCTGGGCAGTTGATTTGACCTTTTTGACCATTAGTTTCCTTCTTGGCAGCATTGCCAAGAGGGTTATATTTAACGCTTGGGCATGGGACAGTGCTCTGTACACTATCAAGTGACATCCCCACGGGAAGTAGAGTGAGAAACAACCCTTGAAAAAAGAGACAGGAGTTTTTGAGCAGTGGTTACTGACCAGCTTCAGCCTGCAAGGGGACGCGAAAGATACTTTGGATTTGAAATGTCACCAGAACAGGCTCTGCCTGTGGTATTTCCGCGCTCACTGCCCAAGGCTGAGTCACGAGAACAGCTGATAGGACTTGAGACCTTCACACTCCTGCTGAAAGCAGAAGGGCAGCGGAAGCGTGGAGAAGGAAGCCGGAGGAAGAATCCTCTGGGCAAGTGTTCTCTCTCACGGGTGGCTCCTCTGTGCTACCAGACCCCGGGGGCTGGAGGGCTTGGGAGACAGCGACCATGGACTACCCACCCAGGAGCTGGGCTCTTTCCTCATGTGATCTCATTTAGTCTGCCCCACAATCTTGAGGGAGAGGGGGTGCATTTTTATCCCCATTTCACAGATGAGAAAGCTGAGGCCCAATGGATAAGTTCACTGGCCCCGGGTCACATGACTCACAGATGGCGCTGCTAAAATTTAAACTCAGGCTGGTCTTTCCTATTCGAGGAAAGACTCTCTTCCCCTCACGTCTCCCCAGCTTCCTTCATGAACTGGATGCTGGAGAAGATGTTAGTTTTTTTGTTTTTTAGATAGGAATAACATTAAGAGGTTTTGGGGACCCAGGCCCCAAAAGGCCAATGACTGTGGCCCAATGGCCAGGGGTAACCTGAGTGGAGTCAGGTTGTAGCCAGATGGTAGCTGAGCCAGAAGCTCAACACTTCCATCCCCTCCCCATCACAGAGAGAACCACTTTCTCATTTCTATAACCATGGATTGGTCTTCCAAGTGGGGTTTTGTAAAGGTGACCAACATGTTCTGGTTTGCCTGAGATTTTTCTGGGTTTAGCACTGAAAATCCTGGCAATCTAGAACTATTGGTCACCCCAGCCAAGCCTCGTGCTCCAACCTGATCCCTTCCTCTGCGTCACAGAACCCATGGCCTCTAACGAGGGGAGCTCTGGTCGTCAGTGGTCATCTCCCTTGGGACTAAAGGCAAGAGTTAGGTGTTTCTGGTTCTCCTGACCCTCAGTACCATCAGACACCATCAATACTCAAGCTTTTGTTTATAAGTAGGACAATGAAGCAGGAGGAGCAGGTGGTAGTGACAGTGGGCAGGGTGGAGACTCATTACTCCAAGCGGTGTCATGGACCAGCCACACCCAGAGCACTGGGATCTTGATAGAAATGCAACATCCCCAGCACTGCTTCCTGTCCCTGCCTCCCCTCCTCCAGACCCACTGACTCAAGATCTACATTTAACAGGCTCCCCATGTGATCTGTGTGCCCCCTGGAGTTTGACTTCTCCCATCAATGAGGATCATGCTCCCCCTTTCCATCCTCAAACTGAGACGAGCCCCTCGCCTCAGAGCATCCAGAGAGTGGTCCTGGAGAGCTGTTGCTGAACTCACAGTCCATGCCTATGGAAGGTTCTTCATTTCATCATGCTTAGGTTCTGATAAATTATTGAACCAGGTGAGAGTTTCCTTCCATCTCCCTGAAGTAGATCGGGGGAAGCATCCAGTACATTAAACCCTCTCCCATTTCACTCAAACCCAAGGTCATCTCTCGTCCGGATGGAGGGAGGGCGATTTTAGCCTGCATTGAATGCATTCTTCCGTTCTCCCTTAAGGATGGAGCTCTGCACTCACGCCCAGCCTCAGGCCATGAATAATTTAAATCTGAGAAATTTGTATTTGGTCAGTCAAGTAGGCTGGAGGGGGTCGGGGAGTGGGGAGAGAACAGGGCCTGAGAATAGTGCTTTATTATTCTTTAAAAAGTTAAAACAAAATAAAAATACAAAAGTAATAAATTGGCATGCTTGCTGCTGGGATAATAACCATGAACATACTGTTGTATTTACTTCAAGCATATTTTTAATGAAACACAAAACATTCCAAAATTGAAGCGCCCTTTGATTGACATCCTCATATTTTATCCTTTACCCCTTTCCCAGAATCAACCCTAACATGGCTTTCATGAATAGCTGTGTTTCCTTCTCGGCAAGTCTTTTAAAAGAAATTGTTTTGAAACCCTTGTGTTTTTATATACATATGTAATGTATTATAAATAATAGATACATGGGATTGTTTTGTGAAAATGCATTTCAATATGTACATAAATTTGCTCTGGGTCCCTTCACACCTGGCTTTTTCACATTTGACCTCTATTCTTGTTGATAAATTTATCTCTAATCCATTCGTTCAAACTGCTGCAAGGTATTCTGTCATGTGGATAGGCTATGTTTTGTTTCTCATTTTTGCCTTGTTGCATATTTAGATTGTTTCCAATTTTTCACCATAACAAACAGTGCTGCAGTAAGCATCCGTGCCCTGGATCCCGTCTGGCACCATGGCAGTGTTTGTCTGGGGCATGTCACGAGCCGTGGAATCATTATGTTGTACAGTCCGTGCACTTTAAATTCTACGAGGTATTCCCAATTGCTCTCCAAAGTCGCTGTAACGATTTACATCCCCAACAGCCATCTAGGGGAGTCCAATTTTCTCCACATCCTCTCCAATGCTTGATATTGTCAGAATTTTTTACTGTTGCTAGCTCCGTGGGAGAAAAATGGTATACCTCCACAGTTTTTATTTGCCAGTAGTTCCCTTTTGTTTGGAGGGAGCCCCGGAAGGGTAGGATGAGGTCTGAGCTGAGATCAGTAGGTTTAGATTCTTACCTAGCTCTGCTGTCAACTTGAATTTGAGCTTGGGTGAGTCCCTTTCTCTTTCTGGTCTTCTTTGAGGTGGTTGGGCTGGATGGTGTGTAAGAGGGATGTCACAAAGTGGGCAGGACTCTTCTGATCCATGGTATTTGAAGTTCTGAAATGATGAGACCTACACAGGTGCCACTTGGCACCTGTACTGGATCCTGGGGTTACCTCTTACAGTAAATGATTCTTGAATTAGCGACAGGCTGCAACATGGAACCAGAAGAAGCAAGTTTTAGTCTGGACTAATATTCACCTACAGTGCAATGTGGATGGATGACCAGGTATTGGCAGTCTGCTAGGGCTCCAGAATGGAGGTCATCCATCTGCTTTAAAGGCAAGGAGGCCGACACCTGGGAGCCCAGGTGGGAGGTCATTTTTCGGACAGCAACCCAGTCCTGGATCAGCTGTAAGACCTGGGCTCCAAGAGCAGCTCTGGCCAAGTGTATTTCCTGGGGCTGCAGTAAGCATCCGTGCCCTGGATCTCATCTGGCACACACGGCTCTTGGCTTTGGCGTAAATGGTTTTTGAGAAGTAGAGGAAGTGGCTTCACCTGAGATTGAGCTCATCTGGCTGCTTCAGGATTGGCAGGCATTTGGCTCAGGCACCTGGAGAGCTGATGGGTAGGAGTATAGGGTTGCCAGATTTGGCAAATAAAAATAACCCTATTTGTATGGTACACAACTTTTACTAAAAAGTTACCCAATGTTTGTCAGAAATTCAAATTTAACCAGTTTTATGGTTTTTTAAATTTATTTGGCAACCCTAGGTAGGAGATGGCAAGTCCCTCAATATAAGAAATAACTGAAGATAGGATAGTCTAATTTGACAAGTAGTGGGCATCTTGCTTCTGGAGGTATACAAACACAGGTCAGATAAATCATGAGTGGAAATGCTGTGTGTGTTATAGTCTTGTGGCCTCTGCTTACATACCCACAAGGTGCTCAGTGCTTCCTGAAACAGCTGTGGACATCGTGGAGGGTAAGAGAAGGAGAATATTGCCCAAGCCTCCGTGTGTCCTTCAAGGACTGTCCTCAGCGAAGCACTGTGGTGCCATGGTTCTCAGAGGGAGATCCCTGGACCTGCGGCATCAGCACCATCTGAAAACTTGTTAGAGGTGGAAACTCTCGAGTCCTATGCCAGGCCCACTGAATTGGAAACTCTGAGGGTGCACTCCATCAGTCTGTGACTTGAGCCCACCTCCCCCACCCCGGAGGTCTCTGATGCATGGTCAAGTTTGAGAACCAGGGGACAGATCATTGGATTAGAAAGCTGACTTGAGATCCCAAAACCATTGCTTTGAGCCCCCCTTCTCTGGGGGTGGAGGGAAACTGGAAATTGCGCTGGGATGAGAGTGTAGGAGGGAGTAGGTGATTGTCGGTGTTGCTGTTGGTGTTGCCCTGTGGGGTGTGTCCAGCACAGAAGTGAGCTCCCTCCCTCTGGTTTCCTCACATGGCTGAGAGAGAGAGAGAAAGAGAGAGAGAGAGAGAATGAGATCGAGGAAGAGAGAATGCATGCAAGTGAGCTAAGGAAACTTGGTGATTGTTGTTAAAGAATTGCATTTTTTTAATGAAAGACTTTTTAAGCATCTGTTTGGGTGTCAAGGAAAAAACTCAGTTTATGGCTTCAAAGACCTCACAGTTAAATGAAAGAGGCCGATAGTTATAAAGCAGGTGGTAACACAGACAGGTAGCTGTGTGTGCTGAGACCAAGGGCTGTATAACGTGGAAGAGGAAGGATGGGTTTTGACCAGGCAGGATGGGTTACGGTGGGCGGCATGGTGCTTCAGAGAGGACAGCTTGGAAAGACCTTCCCAGCCACATGTGTGGCTTGCATATGGAGACAAGGGGGCAGTTGGGGTGCTCGGGCAATAGTCTGCCTTTTCTCACCATCCGAGATGTCCACAGGCTGTCTTGAGCAGCAGTGAGTGCCCTGTCCTTGGAAGTATGCATCAGAGGCTTCACGACCACTCTAGCACGGGATGGAAGGGTGGTCTGTGTGACCTTCGGGGACAAGTCCCTCCTAGGATTGTCTAGTTGCTCCTGTGGGTAGCCTGGGGCTTCTAGTGCTGGTCCTCTCTCTGCACCCCAGTCTTGCTGAGGACCTGTCTTCCACATAGTACCCACTAGTGGGCAAGAAAGAGTGGCTTTAGGGGCCAGGTATTAAATAAATGAAAGTCAACTAGGGACAAGGTGAAAGTATCCAGGCCGTACCCTATGTGTTCACTAAATGTGCTTTTGTGAAGAACAGCTTTATTCTACTTACCTACTTCCATTGAGGGGTTCATGGATTTTCCAGGTCACCTTGTACTTTGGCATCTCTGTGAAAAGCTTTGTGAGAGCTTGCTGCTCACGGTTCTGTCCTCTGGCTAAGCTACGGAGCCAGCCATCCCTGTGAAACCTTCTCTGGGGTGGGGGCTGGGGGCTGCTGCGTTTCCGGGGGCCTGGTGAGCACTGAGGCCGTTTCTCTGTAACTTCACAATTGCCCCGATTGTGAGCTGAATTGCTTCTCTGGCAGCTGGCTGCTTGGCATCGGGGAAACATGATCACACCGTTTGCTGTCTTCACAGGCTCCATTTTGGTAACAGAATGTTGGCGCTATTGAATTTGGCTGTGGAATTTTGTCCAGGTTGTTAACAGCCTCATAAACATCTACCTTCCTTTTTCCCCCTGATATTTCTGGTCCATCGTCATGACCAAATGCATGAAATCTTCACTATTATGATTGCCAACCCTAGGAATATTTGTACTGCCCTTACAGCATACAAAATACTTCCAATTTGATACCTAAGCTTCTGAGTGCATCAATGTTTTTACCTGTAAAATGGGAGTAATGATAGTTTCTAGTTAGTGAGTTAATGCATCTCAAGCTCTTAGAACAATGGCAGACACTCAATGAATGTGAACTATTTTCACTTTTTGAAATAGGAAATCCCCCAAGAAGGGAAGGAGCTCCAGTCACCAACAGCATATGGGGCGGGCATTGCCCTGGAGCCGGCAGTAACGAGGTGGGAGGGGTGCATTATCTGTAGTGAATATAAAAGCTATAATGGAGGAGTGCCTGGGTGGCTCAGTTGGTTAAGTGACCAACTCTTGATCTCAGGTCAGGTCTTGATCTCAGGGTCTTGAGTTCAAGCCCCACATTGGGCTCCTGGCTGGGCATAAAGCCTACTTAAAAAACAAACAAGAACCGTAATGGATTCTATGCCATATCATTGGTGTAACACTCTTTTACCCTGAAATATTCAGTTGATCAACTATCTCAATGGCTGTGGTCACTGCTGAGTTCTAATAATAAGTTTCGAATTAGCATATTTCAATCATTTACACTTTTATAAACCTTGTATTTTTCATGGAAGCTAATTCAAACAAGTCCATGTTATAGTCAGCCCTCTACATACATGGGCTCAGCTACATGTGTCCATCTTGAAGGTAAAGATTCTAAAGATCCAGAATCATCTGAGTTTGTTTTGGGCCCATTTCAGGTCTCTGATGCCTGCGGTATGCATATTTCTGTATTTCCGTGGTCAGTTTAATGTCAGCAGTGATAGCCCTGTAACTAAATGATGAAGAGCTAAAGAGCTCTTGGACAACTTTGATCTCATCATTCTGCATGACCACTGGGAGCTTTTATTCATGTTTAAGATTTAGAATGGTGAAACAGGGTGTGTTCTGTGAGTGGGGAAATTTTTGCTTGGCAATTAAAAATTTTAATTCCTACAGTAAATGTTTTATTGACTCTGAATAACATATGTAATATAAATTTTTTTCCCTTATATAGATTTTAAAATTAAGGGCTGGGGACACCTGGGTGGCTCAGTCGGTTGAGGGTGTGACTCTTGGTTTCAGCTCAGGTCATGATCTCATGGTTCATGAGTTTGAGTCCCGCATCAGGCTCTGCACTAGCAGAGCCTGCTTGGGCTTCTCTCTCTCCCTCTCTCTGCCCCTCCCCTGCTGTGCTGTCTCTCTCTCTCTCTCTCTCTCTCTCTCAAAATAAATAAAACATTAAAAAAAAAAACCCTAAGGGATGAATCAGGAAAATAAAGATTATTAGTGGTTATTCCATGGTTATTACCAGAAATAATTTTGCAGTAGGGTGGAGGGAGTGGGCTAAAAAATGATCTCTCCTATGTAGCTATACTGACTGTACAGTAGGCTCTGGTGGGTCCCTTGTACCCAATATCTCATTAAATACATAAATGAGGCTGTCCCCAGGGAGGGAGGGCTTATTATTCCTGGTTTGTGTTTTGAGTTGATCCAATTCTGCTAATGACAGAAAACTCAAAAACATTGCTTATTCTTACACTGAAATTCACTCTTACTTTGTTTCTTCCCCATGAAATGCTTTATTACAAATGTAACCCGAAAGCCTCTCCCTAGTGCTGTGAAATGAGATCACCCCTCCCGCGGACAATTAAATCATTCTGGCGTCAGCCCCTTCTGGGCCTCTTGCTGGTAATAAAGCCCCTCTAAAGTGTCCCCTCAGTTATTTCAGAAGGCTCCTCCTCTGCTGCCATCTTGCACGTGTGGGGAGGGGTGTGGCAGGGCTCCCGTCACTGTGGCCACACTGCTCAGGGGCCCCATGAGAAGCCTACTCTGGGGGCATGGATGTCTTTGTGGCTGATGACTGCTAGTCCCCCCTCCTTCCCTCCTGGGGTCCCCTCCCCCTCTCCGCCTTGGCTGAGGACATGGGGCTGAGGTTACCATGGGAAGCAGGTGCACAGACAGCCCTGCAGCCCACAGACCCAAGTGCCACCTCAGAGACAGCGAAGAATTTCCAGCTGGCCCCCTCAGGGCACAGTCAGCTCAGCCCCAGCAGCTGGCACTTCTAGGTGTCCATATGGCTTAGAATGGCAGCCAGATTTCCTCCTTGGCCGTAGCAGGAGAGGACTGCCTTTGGTGGTCCAGTTCAAGACCCCCTCATTTCTTGCCCTGGGATCATGCTGGAGACACCTCAGCCCTTCAGGGAACTCCTCCTGTCTCCCTCCCAACACACAGGGGTTTGCTCTGGCCCCCAGCTCTGATGACAATCACAACAGCATTCAGCGTGTTGCTCAAAGTCGGCCCTGTTCTGTCCTAAATACTGCATCACACGCGGGGCGCCCAGCCCTCTGGGGTCCTGGGGGTGTAGGACCCTTTCCCTGCTGGCTCTCTCTAGTCCTTTCCCTCTCAGCCCTGGGGGAAGTTATCTTCATGGCTGGCGGAGAGGAGAAGGACCTTTGGGCCAGGCTCCTCTCAAACATTTTGTTTCAGTCCCAAAGGGCCAAGCTTGTGGAGCTCCAAACCAGGCAGGGGCCATTGTTTCTGCTCACCCGGAGGACGTTCTGCGTCCCCTAGGCAGTGAGCGCGGAGGCAGGTGGCTTGTTTTGGGGGCGGGAGAAGGAAGTGGAGAAAGCAAGAGAGGGAACCACGAGAGCAACAGTTTTGTTTCACTCAACTGAAAACCTATCTATTGACCAAACATTTAACCATTTGACAAGTGTTTTTAAACAACTACTTTGTGCAAAACACTGTTAGGCGTGATGAAGTGTACAAAGAAATGTAATATAATTCCATCAAATGAGGCAAACCAGGACAAATTCCCACCACGTGCCAAGGATCCTGCTAGGCTTTGAGACACTGGGGTGAACAGCATCTCAGAAACGGCATCCCACGGAGTCCAGGGGAGCCTCGGATAATAGCTGCATCCCATTCCTCACAGCCTGTGGGCTCATCTCAAGGTTTCTTTAAGACCATAAAATGTATTCGAGGGGCACCTGGGTGGCTTAGTCGGTTAAGCATCCGACTTGACTTTCGCTTGGGTCATGATCTCGTGGTTCGTGGGTTCGAGCCCCTCATCGGGCTCTGTGCTGACAGCCAGCTCAGAGCCTGGAGCCTATTTCAGAGTCTTGGTCTCCCTCTCTCTCTGACCGTCCCCTGCTCATGCTGTCTCTCTCTCTCTCTCCTAGAAATAAATAAAAATATTTAAAAAAAAAGACTATAAAATGTATTCGTGTCCTATGCTGTGTAAATTACCATAAGTTCAGTGGCTTAAAGCAATGTAAATGTATTCTCTTGCAGTTCTGGAGGCCAGAAGTCTGAAATGGGTCTCATTGGGCTAAACTAAGGTGTCAGAGGTTATAGGGGAGATCTTTTCCTCTGGCTTTTTCCAGCTGCTAGAGGCTCCTCGTCTCCAGCCCCTTCCTCTGCCTTCAAAGCCACAAGGATAGCATCTTCATCTCTCTTTCTGATTCTGACCCCTGATCTGCCCACCTCCCTCTCTCACTCTGTGATTACCTAGGACAGTCTTCCATCTCATGGCCCTCAACTTAGTCACATCTGCAAAGTCCCTCTTGCCATGTAAGGTCACATATTCATGGGGATTCTGGGGATTAGGACCAGACAGCTTTGGGCACCATTATTCTGCCCTCTGTACATCACTGGGGCATTGGTAGGATGTGTGTGAGGGGATGTGTAGGTGGGCACACAGCTGGCACATCCTATTGTGGGGTTTCTTTCCCCACCTGAGGGTCTGACCCTAAGGAGGAGTGCACTTCCTGGTGAAGGTCCCCTTGGAGAACAGTTAGGTGGGCCAGAAGGTGGCCCTGATCCAAACCCAGCCATCCCCTACAGGGGCTGCCAGTGCCCTCCCTCTCCCCCAACCCCGCTGCACCCCAGAAGTCACCTGCCATTTCAGTGGGCGATTCCCGCACACAGGATGGCTTCCTGCGGCAAACACTGCTGTCTCTCTGCCTCAGGTCTTTCTCTGGCTACAGAAAGACACGCAGCTTCTGGTGGTGCAGGCTGGAAATGCCAGGGGGGTGACCCCCGGAGTAACATATCACCAAGAAGAAAAGGGAGTTGGTGGGTGCATCAGTGTCCTGCTAGCTGTAACAAATTATTGCAAATTGGGTGCCTTAAAATATGGAGATTTCTTCTCTCACAGTTCTGGAGGCCAGAATTCTGATGTCAAGGGCCCTGATCCCTGTGAAGGCTCTAGGGGGGACCCTTCCTTGACTCTTCCAGCTTCTGGTGGCTCTCAGTGTTCCTCGGCCCATGGCTGCATCCTTCCAACCTCTGCCTCTGACTTCACATCATCTTTTTCTTTCTTCTCTGTGCATCTCTCATAAGGACACTTGTCATTTGATTTAGCTGCCCTGAGGGTAGTCCATGATAATGTCATCTCAAGATGTTTAATTATACTGACAGTATAATTGTGATTTTTCCAGTTAAGCTCACACTCACAGATTTCAGGGGTTACAACACGGACATATCTTTTTGAGGGTCACCATTCAGTCACTTCAGTGAATGAACACCTGGCTTTCTCACCCCTTGGTGACACTTCTAGGGTGTGCTCTACATGGTCTCCTGAAGAGTCCCAAGTGGTATTAAACCCGGCCTGTCCAGTGACCAATCCACTCACGAATGCAGAGTTTATTGGCTATCTTCGCACCCCTGTCTCACTCTCTGTCTCTTCCACTGCACTTCCTCAGATCACTTCCCAAACTGGCTGCCTGCACGCAAATCCTTGTCTCTGGGTCTGCTCTGGGGAAACCCAAATTAAGACCAGCCTCCTTGTTTCTAAGGCCCTTGCATGCAGCTGGAAGTCACATCTCAGCTGGCTCCCAGATGTGGTTTGCCCTGGGCCACCTTGTGCTGCACATTCCTGGGCCATCTTCATCTTAGGTCAGTCCTCCACCTCCCTGGCCTGTCCCTTCCCCCATCACTTTGCCCTTGTGATTGCACAGCTTCATCTCTATCTCTCAGAGACTCCTGGTTGGTGGCTGGCATGCAGCCTCAGCAGAGGGGAAGTAATTACAAAGGTACCTGCTGCCTTAGATAGTGGAGAAAGTATCACAGTCAGCATGTGGCTTAATTGGATTAAAGAAAAAAGTCCTGCTCCTATCTCCACAGTAACTCATCGCCCTTGATGGGATGCAGATAGAGCTCATCACAGAAGCAAGAGTCTCTGCCAAGACACTTGCTGGCCTGGCTTTAGGAAGCTCCTGGACAGGGAAGGAGCTGAGTTCTTGGGCCTTTGCCCAGAGCTCAGAGACATGAGCAGGCACCAGGCCTAGAGGTGAAGAAAGGAGGTTGTTTTGGGAATGCAGAGACAAAGGCTTTGCCTTGGGTTGGAGAGCATGACCCAGGAAGAAGGTCTGACTGAGACAGTCCTGAGCTCAGGGCCAGGAGGCTGAGAGAGCCAGAAAAGAAGGGTCAGAGGTAATGGAGATGTGCTCTCACTGCCCCCAGAGAGGAGGAAGAGTTGACCATCTGAGAGGTATCAGTCCATGAAGAGATCAGATCACGAACCTGTGAGAAGGTCACATGTGTTGACACATAAGTCATTCCTTCCTTCCTGAGAGGTTGCTCCCAAGCCAGTCTGTCCTCTCAGCCAGCCCACTGCTCCTGGAACTCCAACAGTCATGAGCCTGAACTCTGGGCTCCAGCCTTGGGTCCTTGGAGTTCTGTGCTGTGTGGACAGGGCATGGGGGCCTAGCTCATCACGCAGAACGTGGAGTGTCCTATTTGGTGACTCTTCTCTGATGAGGTCTCTCCAAGGAATCCTGCAGAGAGGCAGAAGTCAGGGATTCATGGGCATCCAAATGTAAGTGCATCAAGACCCTAGTTCTCTGCCACTGTAAAGGTAACCTTGATGCTCCTTCTGCATCGATGAGTTGGGGACACAGTAAGGGGCTTGGGGCTAGTGAAGTCCCAGGGCACAGTTATGCACCAAGCACATCTTTCGCTTCAGAAATACATCCAGCAGTGACTGACCTTGTATATCCTGGTTGCGTAAGGTCCTGTGTCACAGAAAAAGGCAAAATAACTGGATTTTCAGTCCACTACTAAAGGATTTTCTGTCCTATTGAGCTGTATGAATTGACCTTCAGTCACGTCATTGCTGTGCATTCCTACTTCCTGGTTTGTGCCCCCACAGGAAGCTCCCTTCTCGGTCACACTCCAGAAGGTTGTGTTCCTTGGAGACACTTCCTCTCCATGTGGCTGGAGGGGTAACAGGAGCCAGATGGAACATAGACTTGACCTAAGGCTGGAGATGTTAAGAGTGATGGACTTCTTTCAGGGAGGTGCCGGGGATTCATGGACGGCTGCTGAGCTGAGGAAGCGCCCCGTCGGAGCCGTGCTTTGGAAAGTAAAAGAAGAGACACGTGTGCAAATACAACAGGACTTGATGGGGGCAGGAACTCAACATATGTGAAGCCGAATGTTTAATCTGAAGGTCTTATGTGTACTAGTCCCTCTGCCTAGACCATGTGTACCTTCTTAAATATCACTTCTCAGGGAGTTCTTCCTTCATTCCCCTTCATATCCACATTTGTGTCCCGTGTTACACCCTCTCACTGCTTCCTCTGTTTTTCTATCATAGAATTTAGTACAATCTTGAAAGTTTTGACTTGTCTTCCTAATCAGACTTTAAATTCTTTGGGGGGCAGGATCCTTGTTTTATTCATTTCTGTGTGATGCCAAAGAAATATTGTACTGGATGGAGTTAACAGGTGAGGGAGACTTTATTTAAGACTATTGCAGTTGGGGAGACAGAGACTGACCTCTCAAGGCTACTGAAACCAAAGGCAGGAGGGTTTTAAAGCTAATGGAAAAGTAATGGAGGGTGTTGGCTTATTTGTGTTGGCTCATTGGTACTTGTCAAAGTTAGTCTCCTACTGTCTCACAGAGACTGGGAGACAGGGTATTATCTTTCTTAAAGATTACATTTCTCAAGGATGGCACCCAGGTCCTTAAGAAAGACATATCAGAGTTGTAAAACTGGCAAGAGGCTGAGAGAAGATTTATATCTCAAAGGGGCAGAGAAAGAACTTACAGTTGCAAGTTTTCTAAAGTAAACACTCTAAGAAAAGAGAAGTCAGGGGCCTATGGTCTGGAAGAGACTGTCTAGGGTTTAGTCAAGCTTAGCGGAACATTGAAATATCTTGATCAATGACCTCTCACCCCATGCTACTTTCCTTCCGTACAGAGCCTGACAAAGAACCCAGCAAAAAATAGATGTGTTCAATTTAAGTTTAACTTGAACATTTGTCTATTTAGTTCATCTCCGTTTTCTTTTCTAGACTGTGAGCTCCATGAAGGCAGGGGCCATGCCTGTCTTGTTCATTAGTGTAAACCCAGCACTAATAGGCTTCACCTATTAGAAATGATAATGCTTGTGGAAAGAGTGAATGATGGACGGGTGGGTGCAGAGAGCGAAGCAGCAAGGCTGACTTCCAGGTTTTTGGCATGCCTGGCGTGTGGACGCATAATGATGGGCTGAGGGCAGAGCAGTCATTTGATCAGGACCCTCCTGCTGACTTCCCGAGTAGAAGGAGAGGAGGGGGCTCATGGTGTTTGGTGTCTGAGATGGAGGTGATGGAGGGCACATGGCTAGAGCCTGGGGAGATGGTTGCATGTATTCCTTGTTCCCTGTTTGATTTCTATCAAGATGACAGTGATCATGGGAAGTGACAACGTATGCTCTTTTGAGTTTATTTAGAGGACAGAGCTGCATGGAGGTGAGGACTCCCTTCTAGGCCACCCACCGGCAGATGGATGTTAATGTACGTAATTACTTTCAGGGTCAAAGCAGCTCAATCAGCCCCTTTGTCAGCAGCGTGCATTGAATAGTTTTATTGAGCGCCTGAGGGTGATTTGTTCCAGCACCAGAGTCGTTGTCCGATCAGCCGCAGGTCCCAAGGGGTGGTGGTTTGAAGGAGGCTTTCCACAGATTTGTGATTAAGACTGGAGGACTTCATTAATTAACTCGACAAACATTCATTGAGCACCTACTCTGTGTTGGGTTGTGCACCAGGCTGTCAGGAGGTGGGGTGAGAGAACCTGGAGAGGGGTGCATGTGCGGCTTAGTTGGTTGAGCGTCCAACTGTTGATTTTGGCTCAGGTCATGGTTCCAGGGTGGTGGGATTGAGTCCAGTACTGGCCTTGTGCTGAGTATGGAGCCTGCTTGGGATTCTCTCTCTCTCTCTCTCTCTCTCTCTCTCTCTCCCTCTCTCCACCCCCCAAATTAAAACAAACAAACAAACAAAACTGCCAAAACAAAAACAACCCATGGATTGTTAAAAGGGATAAACAGAACTGCCCTTAATCTCATACTCATCACTGCAGGTGCTCCAGTGAGGGCCTGGCCAGAGGAGGAAAGACTTCCTCCTGATGAAGAAGGCCTTGAACTAGGGCCTGGGAAGGTGATGGGTGGGAGTTGGGGTCTGTGTGGACAGTTGAGTGGGGATGGGGAGTTGGCACATATGGACATTTAATGTCATTGACAAGGATTCTCTCCTTGACCAAGCTCCAGCCAACCTCTTCTGAGTCTTCTTAACTAAGCCTCTACCTGGACCTGTAAAGATTTGAAGAAACATTAACATAATTTCTAATGGCTAGAGTCTACAGCTCTAGGATGACCTCAGACCCACTAAAGTCCCTGCCTGAGAAAAATGAGGGTTGCCAAATGAATTTGCTGTTTGTTCCAGCCAACACTTGAAGATAGGGATCCCAACTCCCAGCTTGCGTGGGAGGGTAGGGGCCTGACTTTGGTAGGCACCAGTTAGTATATCCAGGTGGGTTTCATGTGGACCAACATCCCTTTCCCACTTTTTGTAATTTTCCATGGGTATCCCCTCTCTCTTTCCCCATTTTCCCTTTATGATGCCCAGTCACCTCTGCACAATCAGAATAGAGCTCAGCACTTTCCCCTTCTGTCAGTGGGTACTGAATAAAATCTGTTTTCACTGCTTTAATAAATTGCTGGCTGTGTTTGTCTTTACCAGTTCTCCACTGAAAAATATAAGCAGAACACTAATCTCCACAATTGTTAAAAAAATTATTGGTCAGGAAGAGACCTTTTGGGATTTGACCCATTGGGGGAAGTTGCGAGAGAAGGAGCAGTGGAGAAGAGGGGAGCCGGGGCATAGAGGGCCCTGAAAGGTTCAAGCAAGGGGTTGGGGGCTTTATTCTAGGTCCCGCAGGAAGTGCAAGGTTTTAGGCTGGGGAGTCATAGATCAGAACAATACCTAGCACAATGTTAATTGTTACTATTATTGTTTGCATTTCAAAAGCAATTCCTGCAGCTGTGGTATGGAGAGAGGAAGTGTGTGGGGTCCCCGGTGAGTATGGGACAACAGTCCCGGCCAGAGATGGCGGTCTCTTGCTTGGCTCAGTGGTTATGGGGATGGAGAGAAGCGACTGAGTCCAGGGGAGATTTAGGAGGTCAAATTGGCAGGACTTGGTGAATGGCTGGAAGTGGTAGGGGCGGGGAGGGAAAGAGGAAAAGTGAGGATAACGTCTAGGTTTCCAGTTTCAGAGAATAAGTGGATGACGGGGCTCTTTCCGAGTTCAGGAGTAGGTCTGTGTGTGGCTGGGGGCAGATGGGGAGATCACTTTTTCAGATTGAATTAAGGAGCAGGTGGGGATGTCTAGCATGCTGTGGGGGATAAGGGATTGGAGCTCTGGAGGGCCAACCTTCAGGGAATGGAAACAATTTTCATTTCCACATTGTGCTTGGTCTGATCTGAGCTTCAGGCACAGCACTGAGAATACATGACTTAGGCCGAGTTGTAGGGGAGGAAAAATACTCTACTACTCTCTTAGTGCCTCTGGCCGGGCCTAAGAAGGATTAACAGGAGAAAGGTTTACACGTTTTATTATGTTTACCTGTGCATGGGAGCCTTCGCAGGAGAATGAAGGCCTGACAAAGTGATTAGAGCAGGGAGCTCCCCCACCTTTTAGACAAAAACAATAAATTTGTGAAGAAATGGCCAGACGAAGGGATTTGGGCTAGGGGGCAGCAAAGTGGGGGGAAATGACCAGGACATACATGGGGGAAACTAGTGGAAGATAAGGTTTATTTTATTATTTTTTTAATTAAAAACATTCTTAGTGTTTGTTTTTGAAAGAGAGAGACAGAGACAGAGCATGAGCAGGGAGGGGCAGAAAGAAAGGGAGACACAGAATCCCGAGCAGGCTCCAGGCTCTGAGCTATCAGCACAGAGCCCGACGCGGAGCTCAAATCCACAAACTGCGAGATCATGACCTGAGCCAAAATTAGATGCATAAGCTACTGAGTCACCCAGGCACCCCGATAAGGGTTACTTTAATATGTTTGTTTGTGCAGATCGATTTTAGCATCGATTCCCAATCTCTGGTGACACAGATGGTCTACTTGTTGTGGCACAGGGAGGCCCCTCTCTCATGGGAAGTTTGATGGCCTGGTTTCAAATAGGAGGGGAGATCATAGAGTGCTTCCCACACCTGCTGGTTCTCAAGTGCCTTCAGTGCCAAGTAATCCATACGCCAGAGCAGCGTCTGTTGGGGTGGCATGTCCTAAACTTCTTCAGAGCTCTTCTAGACTGTGAGACAAGATTCCACTGAAGAAATTTGCCTTGGGAAGTGAGAGATCATGCAAGCGGGGAAGTGAAACAGAAGGAAAGGTGTCAACAAAGTGTGTTACTGAGCCAGCAACTGTGATGGTTGATGCAGAGAAATGCGTGCCTCACAGTGATCCCCACACAAGAGGTGAGGGACCTGGGGTATTTGTACAAATCCTCTGGTTATTGGGTCAGGGCAGCTCCTGGGAATGTCCATTCCCTGGCACATCTGGCCTGCCACGCGCTGGCGGGCAGCTTCCCACAGTTCCTGGATCCAGAGCCCTCAGGCACAGAGATACAGATACTGACAGGTGCAAGTCACTGGAGCACAATGAAACGTCCAAGCAGAATGGATAGGACATGGACAGCATTGGCTACAAAGTCTAATAATGCAATTTGTATGAATACGTAGATTCTTTTTTTAATTTTTTTTATTTTTGAGAGAGAGAGAGAGAGAGAGGAGCAGAGGGGCAGAGAGAGAGGGAGACATAGAATCTGAAGCAGGGTCCAGGCTCTAAGCTGTTAGCACAGAGCCCGATGTAGGGCTCAAACCCACGAACTGCAGTATCATGACTTGAGCCTAAATTGAGCACTTATATGACTGAGCCACCCAGGTGCCCCTAAATATGTAATTCTTATTCCAAGCTGTCTAGAAACTGGTCCTCTGCTTAGTTTTATATCCTATTGGGAAAATTAACTGCAACCTTCAAGTAGTTGAGATCACAGCAATGATGTTTGCAGCAGGGAGTGGGATACAACTGTAACCAACTTGTGAGCTACCAGTTCCACATCTTATCCTCTCTGGGCTCATTAGTTTGTTAGAAATGAGCATTTATTGAACATCTGCTATGTGCCAGGCCTCATGCAGGGTACTTGATACATATGATCTCATTTAATCTTTATAATAAAAAACCCTATGAGATAGGGATAGTTAGACCCATTTTGTAGATGAGGAGATACTTAGTGATTTGCTTTGGTTGAAAAAGCTTGCTATTAGCAGAGCCAAGCTGCAACCCATTTTCTTTGCCCAACCTTAGCTGGTGCCTGATAGGTAGAAATCACAAGAACAACCTTAGCTCGAGCATTTGGTTCACATTTGCATTCAATATTTATTGAAGTTCCTAGGCCCATCCAGTACTTACTGTCGGGGCTTAATAAGTTCTAAATAATAATGATTTTCCCCTGGATGAGTATAGATGCTTCTGTCAGCTGAGGCTGATTTCCACCTAATTTGCAGGGAATTTGTGCTGCACAATGATGAGCTAAATATTTATGCAGAAAGGATGTATGTACAAATCACATTTCCATAAGAAACATAAGGCAAATGAGAGTTTCCCACAAAAAAGTTTATTGATGGGAAAAGATGCTTTAGAGAATCAAACATTAGCCAGGATTAACCAGCATTATCCAAGAGTTAGCCATATTTAGGCAATTTTAGCATTTATGCCAAAGAAGTGTTCTTACTAAGTATTGCCAAGGATTATGGGAAGATAAGTTATTTTTGCTGCTCATAGTTGACGGAAAAAAACTTGGAAATATCTCTGAATGACCAAGATGTTTTGGTGGGTGACCACGGGCAAGTTGTCTCCTCTCTCTGAGTCTGTTTCTTTTCTTTGTTTTGTTCTTTCTTTCTTTCTTTCTTTCTTTCTTTCTTTCTTTCTTTCTTTCTTTCTTTCTTTCTTTCTTTCTTTCATATTTATTTTGAGAGAGAGAGAGAGCGCAGGGGAGGGGGCAGAGAGAGAGGGAGGACACAGGGCTTGAACCCACAAACAGGGAGATGACCTGAGCAGAAACCAAGAGTCAGACGTTTAACCAATTAAGCCACCCAGGTGCCCTGAGTCTCAGTTTCCTAAGCTGCCATCTACTGGATAGGCCGGATGTTCCTCAAGGTCCTGCAGACCCCGTGTGTCTCTCTGTCTTTTTATTTATACTGAGGAGGCAGCCTGTTGACCTCAGACCACCAACCGTCCTATTGAGGAAAAGGAGTCACCATTTAGGCTACCTACTATGTGCCAAGCACTTGCTAGATGCTTTATATCAGTCAGCTCATTACTCCTCATAGCATAGGTTTTATTTCCGTTTTATAGCTAAGAACAAATAATTTGCATATTGAAAAGCAACTGCTACTTTCGGGGCCATGTTCCAGTTCTTCCACCCCTATCTATGTTCAGCAAAATTTTTTGTTTTAAGTGGCTTACCGAATAGGTAAACCTTTGCCCCTATCAAGGAGCAAAGAGCATAGGTCTTGGAGTCGTATAGGCCTGCTGTTTGAGTTCTGCCTCCCCACGGTGTGAACTGTATGCTGGGGGGAGTCAGGTCATTCCTCATGTGCACGCACTTACCTTACGATCTCACAGAACAGGGCTGTTGTGTGCATTTTCTGGGAAACTGTCTGGCTCTGTGGTCCCAGTCTGAATGGTTGGTCATTCTAGGCTTTCCTCCAATGGTTGTCTCAGATGACCATGCTCATGGCCTCTCTGGTGGAGGAAGCAGCTTTGGATGTGACCCTGACTTTCTCACCATCCTCTTTCCCTTGAATTTCTTAGCGTGATCCCACCCAAGCCCTAGCCCTGTCTGACTTCTGCCTGTGTATATGGTGTGTGGCTGGAGATGTGGGTTCAAGCCCCAGCAGTGCCAGTTTCTAGTTGAGTAACTGGGAGTCACTCATCTGATTTCCCTAAGACTATTTCTCTTCTGTGAAATGAGGATGATTTTATAGACTTTAGGACTTTTATAGTTGGTTAAACATCATCATGTTGAAATTGCACGCTGAACTGTATTGTACTGTCACCCCAGGGAATGACCTCGGCCTTTCTGAATGAATTCTTCTGTGACCTTAAGACTCCCTGGTTCAAGAGTCCCTTTGGCTTTATTACAGAGGGACATCTGAGTCAGCTGGTCAAGATTCAGATGCTTTGAATGAGCAAATGGGTGAACAATGTTTCTCCCACAAATGTTGCTTCATTTTTTTTTTAAATGTTTATTTACTTTTGAGAGAGAGACTGAGTGCAAGTGGAGGAGGGGCAGAGAGAGGAGATGCAAAATCCAAAGCAGGCTCCAGGCTCTGAGCCGTCAGCACAGAGCCCAATGAGGGGCTCGAACCCATGGACTGTGAAATCATGACCTGAGCTGAAGTTGGACGCTTAGCCAACTGAGCCACCCAAGTGCCCCACAAGTGTTGCTTTAAGAAGACTCATCTCTGCCTGGCTGAGACATATTTCATCTGGATGTATTTTATTTAATGTTTTTAAGGCCATGTGTCCAGGCACCACCTGCCGAGGTCACAGAAGCAGCAGGTGGCTGCCCCAGGATACAAAGCCAAACCCACCTGTGTTCTTTCTGCTGTGCCCGCTGGCGCTCACAGGCCCAGCCTCTGCTTGGAATTTAGCTTCGTCAGCACCAAGGCTCACAGTCAGACTTTTCGTTTCATTTTCTCCTGAGGTTGTGACATGCCTTTGAAAAGATATTTCAGGAAAATGAGAAAGTTGTAAAAAAATTTAAAGGTACAGTTTCACAGGGGCCCTCAGAAACACACACTTGCTATCTTAAATAGATAACTACTTTACTAATTATAAGTCACATGAAATAAAAATTTGCCTGGTAAAAGAATACAATTCAGTGGGGTTTTTTTTGTTTGTTTTTTAGCATTTTCACAGAGTTGTTGTGCGACTATCATCACTGTCTAATTTTAGAACATTTTTATCACCTCCCAAAGAAACCCCACACCTGTTAGCAGTCACTTCTCATACATTCTTGGTAACCACTCATTTACTTTCTGTCTCTGTGAGTCTGCCTATTCTGGACACTTCATATAAATGGAATCATCTGATATGTGGCCTTTTGTAATTGGCTGCTTTCACTTAGTATCGTGTTTGCAAGGTTCATCCATGGTGTAGTGGCTCTTAGTATTTCATTCCTTTTTGGCTGAATGACGTTCCATTGATGGCTACATCCCATGCTGTCGATTCATCACCAGAGCTGATGGATGTTTGGGTTGTTTATACTTTTTTTTTTAAGATTTTAAGTTTATTTATTTATTTACTTTGAGAGAGAGTGAATGAGGAAGGAGCAGAAGGTAAGAGAATCTCAAGCCAGCTCTGCCGGCACAGAACGCAGCACGGAGCTTGACGCAGGGCCTGAACCTGTGAATCATGAGATCATGACCCCCATGAGACCATGACCTGAGCTGAAATTAAGAGTGGGACAGATGGACAGACGCTTAACCAACTAAGCCACACAGGTGCCGCTGGGTTCTTTCTACTTTCTGGCTGTTATGAATATCGCTGCGATGACCATTCCTGTGAAAGTTTTATAAGGACCCATATTTTCAGTTCTCTTAGTATAGACACGGGGATGAGCTGCTGGGGCAGCTGATAACTTTAACATTTGGGGGAACTGCTAGACCATTTTCCAAAGCAGGTGCACTGCTTTACAATCCCATCTCCAGAAGCTCTATTTTGGCCTTTGATGGTTGAAATGGGTCGGTCTGCAGATGCTGACAATTTATTGAGCTTCAAGCCTGATTTAGTCCAAAGTCTCAGAGGAGCATTCAGATTGAATTACAGGATTGAATTTATCATGGCCAGGAAAGACCTGCTGTGGCCTATGCTGTTGCACCTTAAATATCCTGTAATCAGATTCAAAATATGGTGCAGTCTTGGATTTGAGTTCTTGAGGAAGAACTGTCTTCTAACACAGGAAGAACAGTTTGGGACAGTGCCTATCTTACTTTGAGTTTCTTTTGGTGAGAGACTGAGACAAAGATTTGAGTACAAGTCATTTCCTTGGGAGGTGACCCCAGGAAGCACCTGGTAAGGCATGAAGAAAGTGAGACAGGGAAGGGAAGGAAGTCAGTAAGGGCTGTGTCGTCAAGCAGGTTGCCACTGTGAGCAGCCAGAGCTCAGCTGGGGACCTCTGGGATCCAGTGTAGAACATGGCTTGGAGTTCTCTCAGTGGAGAAAAAGAAAAGCTGGAGCATTTATTCACCAATCCCAGGTCTGCCAGTTGGTTGAGGGTTGCTTCCGGGGATGTGAGCGCCTTAGGACTCTGGTTTGTTTGACTTGCCTGTACCCACAGCCCTGGGAGGTGAGTTGTAGGACTAGCCCTAAGCAGACCGTGCTGTGTGGAGGTCCACAGGCAGCGAACTGCCAGCATCAGCCATGGGCCCATCCAGATTGTCAGTGGAGCAACTCTCCAGTGGCCGTCTCTAACTAACCACATTAAAAAGGTTTGATCAATGTTATGTGAGGCTCTCTCTGTCGACTTAAAGGAATCAAAAGTAGGAGAAATAAAATCTTTTCCTAAACCCTTCCCCGAGGTGGAAAGCACAAAGCTTCCAGAATGTGGGAAATGGCTGATATATATTTTTAAAAAAATTGCAGTTAGAGGCTGTTCTTTAGGAAAGAAAAGAATGGGGCAATTGAAAAGCATTTGCTGAAGTAATCAGAGCTGAGAGGCAGGAATAGAAATGGAAATCAGAATCTGACTTGAGACAATTTAGTGGGATAATGAAGGGCTAGGAATTGTGCCAGTTCCCCACAGATCAAACCTGCTGGGTTCCACAGAACCCTGAGTACATGTTTATGTTCAGGCCCAGTGGAAGAAAGGGCTTGTATGGCCCCAGCTTCCAAATCCATATCTGGGGTCTTGCCAGAGTAGGGCCCTGGAATCTGTATTTTAACAAGTTCCCAGGGTGACTGTGGTTCAGATTGGGGGACCTCTGACAGGAGACAGTCTTACTGTAGATAAAGTTCCAGACATTTTTGGGAACCAACAGGAAAATGGACAATCTACTGTGCTTCCTTCTCTGCCTTCCCCACGGCCCTACTTAGATTTCACTGGCTCATGCTTTGTAGCTAGCCCAGCCTGTCAGCAGAAGGAGTTAGGGGTCCCTGGGAAAATAAAGAAAAGACAAGGCTTTCAAGACATGCAAAAAGTCATTTTAGACCCCTGCTCATCTTGTGATCTGCGCCCAAAGCACATTTCTTGCAGAAATTCCTGGGATATATTGAAATTGCATAAAAATAGAACTCAGTAGATAATGATTTTAGGGAAATAAAAGAATCTAAGAGCCACTATAGAGAGCCTAATCATATCAGGGGCAATAAATCAGAGGTAAAGCCTCTAACGCTGGGTCAGAAGTAAAGATTGACCTGAAGCACATTCTATTTTTGCAGGATCTAAGCCCCTTTGAACATCCAGATACCGACCAGCTAAAGCCAGAGAACTGACGATATTGACTGTTGCTGGCCCTCATGACTTTGACCTGGACTCTGTCCCCTGAAGATGACTTTGGCACCAGTTCCAGGCTAGATTCCCCACTGGGCGAGCCGCTTAATGAACACGTATGCCTCCTTACTTTAAAACTTCCCCAGTTTTGTTGTTCAAGGAGACACTGCTTTGGGAAATATCCCTGGTGTTCTCCTTTACCTGTTCCAAGTAAAACCCTTCCTTTTCCTGTTCTGTGGCCCGGTTGTGTCTTTTGGCTTGACACCCACCAAAAGGCAGACTTAGTTTTGGGTAACAAACCTTTAGTTCCGTCCTTGGCTGAAGTGCCCGGCAGGAATATCTGTGGGGTAGGATTTTCATCCCTGGGAACTGAGAGTCTCAGAATGAGTGGTCCTCTCTGTAAAGCATGGCCCCAGATGGACAAACAGTCAGGCCATCTAGTCAGGTTAAAAGGGGTACAGAGGGGTTGCCTTGACCTGAGTCTCTCTAAAAACACAAAAAGGCTGTGAAAACTTCTCACTGCCCACCAAGCTTTTCATAGTCCGTGTTATGGGTTGAATCATTCCCCAAATTCATGTTGAAGTCCTGTCCCCTGGTACCTCAGAATGTGACCTTATTTGGGATAGGGTCTTGAGAGAAGTAACTTGGTTGTTGAAAACCGAAAAACAAGCCCCAAAAGGAGTCATTTGCCACCCCCCCCACCCCCCACCAGTGACAGCAAATGGAGACTTAATTATTACAGTGTCAACAGATCCTAGGAATGTGATCTTCTAGGGGTCCATCTGAAACTTCCTGATTGGCACCAATAAGGTCATTTGCAAGACAATATCCCTGGCTACCTTTTGTGGGAACAGATGGAGTCCTGGTCTGATTCTTTCTTTTATTTTGCTAGTAACCTCCTTGCCCCACCCTCTTTCCTTTGAAGAACTTCCCTTCTGTTTGCTAGGTGGGATGCTGCCTGCCTCATGAACCGCTTCATAAGCCAATTAGATCTTCAAATGGACTTGTTTGATTAAAAAAATTATTTATTTTTAAAAGTTTATTTATTTATTTTGAGAGCGAGCGAGAGAGAAGCAGAGTGAGAGGGAGAGCAGAGAATCCAAAGCAGGCTCTGCTCTGTCAGCGCAGAGACCAACTCAGGACTAGAACTCACAAACTGTGAGATCATGACCTGAGCCGAAACCAAGAGTCAGACACTTAACTGACCGAGCCACTCAGGCACCCCTGAATTTTGTTTTTTAACACAGTGAAAATGAGGTCTTCAGGGTGAATCCTAATCCAGTATGCCTTATGTCTTTATGGAGACAGGTCGTGCGAATTTAGGACGGCCATACACAGGCCAAGGAGAGAGGTCTGGGACAGACCGTTCTTTACAGCCTCAGGAGACCACCACTACCTCATTTCAGGTTCCACCCTCACCCTTCCAGCTGATTCCCCTTCCTCCTTGAAGCCTCTGTTAATGTAGTTCCTAAGGGATCACCAGGTTAGATTTTTGGCGGTATGCTTTCTTCACGTCCTGAACTCTGCCCCTGTAGCAGTTACACATTTGTAATTAATAATTTGTGTAATGATTTATTGAGTGTCTTATCTAGAATGTAAACTCCATGGGGGCAGGGATTTTGGTTCTGTTTGTCGACTTCCGTGTCCCTAGCACCTGGAACTGTGCCCGGTACATAGTGGTGGGTGTTCTATCAATATTTGTTGGCTGCACAAATGAATTGCACAGAATCTCCGGAAGGAGAGGGACCAGGTCTGTCTTGGTCACTCCTGTTTCTCCAGCACCCAGAGCAGGGCCTGGCGTAGAACGACCCCGTGACTGTCAGGGGAAGGTGAAGGGTGAAGAAGAAGGGGACGGGGAGGGAGGACATCAGGCACAGCTTGCCTGGGTTGGGAGCCCAGGGAGCTCGTGGTTCCATGGGGACGCCCTCCTGCTAACAGACTAGTGTGTGATGCAGTCTGATGCAACGGTGGTGGGTCCACCCAGGGGGCTGCTTGAGTCTAAGAAAGGAGGATGCTGGTGGGACAGAAGAGAGGGTGTGGTTGAAATGGATGGTGGGGAGAGCTGAGGGGCCATGTTGGCGCTGGAGAGAAGGCCACTGAGGAGACATTTTTTCCCGGTTCCCGAGGTCCTGCTGACTTGAGGGACACATGAGGAACGCTCACCAAACTCACCCCCAATGTGTGAGCTTGGGAACAGCAGAGCCCTTGGCTTGTTGGGTTGCATTTCCATTATTCACCACAGCCTGTGTTGTGTTGGGGCTCCCCTGGCATCCCCAGACTGGGTTTTTCTCATGGGCTGAAAGATCATGTGTGGGTGATGATCTTCCACTTGAGAAAACAAGTTCCTGCTCTTCCAAGGCATCCAGCTCTTCCAGTTTCTGGGAAGCTAGGGTTTATTCCAAAGGCCGTCCAGCAGGCAGGCCTTGTTATTGAGTGAGCCCCCCACTGCCCGGGACCTCTCCCGGTGGGCTGGCCTTGCCAAAGGAACCCTTCCTCTGAGTTTGTGCCTTTCAGGCCACTTTGGCACCTTGTCAGGCTGTTTGCATTTGGATCCTGTTTCCAAGGGTGAGGAGGGGGACACATCCACAGGCATGGCTGTGTCTCCAGGTTGGAGCTGGAGCAGAGAAGCAGCCCAGAAGACATGCCTGTGAGAGACCACCCGTCTCAGGGCCCCTGGATGTGGTTCCTCTAGCAAAGATTCCTTGGGCATCATGGACCGGCTGCCTCCTTCTATGGATGTCTTCAGCACGGTCTCCCTCTCCCCCAGCAAGAGGGCTTGATCGAGGTATCTTTGATTGAATTAGTAACTCCTGAAGCACGGCATTAAGATAAAATTGGAGGGACAGTGTAAGTGAGAACACGGAAAGATTTACCGTATTAGATGCTCATTGTGGTAACGTGGAAATGTGATGGGATAACTCATGGGGATTGCTCTGGGCTTTGTTAATGCTGCTACAGTGGGGTCAGAAAATGCAATCTGCTTTGTCTTTCAGTGTTTTCTTCCTGTCCACCCCTTGCCGGGTAGGTGTCTTCACGCCTGGAGTGAGCTGGACCCGCTCTGGTAAGCCTGCAAGGAAGGCACCAATGTCTCTCTCACTTTGCTCCCACATTCCATCGCTCCATCAGCCCTTTGCCGCAGGCTCACAGTGATCCCAACCTCTCTGTGCTTCAGTTTCTTCATCTGTAAACTGGGGACAGTTTTACAGGTTGTAAAATTGTGAGGAGAAAGTGAGTTAACATTTAGTCCTTATATTCAGATGTATATTTATAGACAGAAATTTATTTCCAGGAATTGGCTCAAGTGATTGCAGAGGCTGGCATGTCTGACACCTGGGGGCGGGGCCAGGCCAGCAGGCCAGGGACTCAGGCAGGAGCCCATGCCACAGTCTTGAGGCAGAATGTCTTCTCCCTGGAGAAACAGCAGTTTTGCTCTGAAGGCCTTTGAACTGATTAGACGAGGCGGGCCCACTCACATCATGGAGGATGATCTCCTTTACTTAAGGTAAAGGATTCTGCCTGAGAGTAGATGTTAACCACATCTACAGAACACCTCCACAGCAACATCTAGATTAGTGGTTGACTGAATAAACTGGGTGCTGCAGCCAAGCCAAGTTGACATATTAAAGGGGCTGCCAGGGCACGACATCCCTCATCCAGCTAACTGACCCCTGCATTGCAAGCTGCACTGACCAGCTGGGTCTCACCTCTGGGGAAGCTTCTTGCTCACACCCTCTGCCTCTCCCCTCCATTCCTGACCCTCTGCATGGCTCTTGTTTTTCTTATCGCCCCCAAGGGTAGGGGAATTTGGGGGGTGTCTTTTGGGTTCTTGAGGTGGCAGAGGGGAAGAAAGATGAGAGAAAGGGTCTGGTTGCATAAAGGCAGTTTGCTTCTCCTTTCTTCCTGTTGACCCTGGTTATTAAAGAGAAAGAAAAGCCAGACATCACCCACTGCCAGGGCACATCCTATGCCAGTACTCACACGGCTTTCCAAAACTCATTAGGCTGAAAGTGTGTCTGTCTCCTTCACAGTCTTGAATTATATTAACCAGCCCCGTTTTCTTGCCCTTAGCTCCGTCTAATTTATTTTCCTTGATCACGATAGATGGGGGAGGGAGGGGCTGCCCTATCCTAATGGCTGGTGACTGTCACCCAGCCCAGAGTTTGGTTGGAAAATCAGGTAGTGACATGCACTTCTCAATCAATTAGAAAGTGTGTCTCCTACCTCCTTCCCCCACAGGCTTATGACTCTTTAGCAGCAATCGCCTTATTATATGCAGCTTGTCACAGTCTCCCCGGTTGTAAAACTTTATTTTAAAACCGCATATGCTACATAATATTTACAGATGAAATTATATACTGTTTGGGATTTGCTTCAAAATAATGCAGGAGGGGGAGGTGGGTGGGATACAGTTAAAACCAGATCAACCATAAATTGATCATTGTTGAAGCTGGGTGGTGGGTATATGGGGGCTCATTATATTTTCTGTGTACTGCTGAACATGTTTGTAATTTTCTGTAGCAAAAAAATTAAAGAGGAAAAGATTTTTTTAAAAAACCCACATTACTAAACAAAATCCTTAAGTATGTTTTCAAATAGTGTTCCTTGAGAATATACTCAAGGCTCCACAGATGTTTCATTAAAATTTCATTCTTTAATATATTCTTAACTCTTTAATACTTGAAATAACAGGATATGGAAATACAGAGCTGGGGTTGACAAACTCTGTGAAGTGCCATAGAACAAGCGTTTTTGGCTTTGAGGGCGACATAGGCTGCTGTTGGAGTGCAGAAGCAGCCACAGGCATTGTGCAAATGAATGTGCACAGATATGTTCCAATAAAACTTTATTTGTGAACACCGAGATTTGAATTTTCTGTAATTTCCACATATCGCTAGTCTTCTTTGGACTAGAAAGGAAAATCATTAAAAGATATAAAAAAATCATCTAAGCTGGTGGGACTTACAAAAACACACGGGAGGCTGGATTTGGCTTGCGTGACATAGTTTGCAGACCATGCTGTGGATGATAGTTTAACACACTAGAGATGACCAACAGGTAATTTGGCCTTCCAGGATGAGTATGTTTTCTCGAACAACCCAGGGAATAAAACTTCTGTCATCTATGGGCACGTTCAAAAACAAAACCAAACCAAACAAAACACCCAAGCCAACAACTGCATATGTTGATTGAAAGAAAATCAAATAATTACCATATGACAAAAGAATAGGAATAAAAGTCCCTGTCTTTATTGCTCAACTCTGGTGTACTACCCACAGGTAACAGCTGGGTCCCTGCCCTCCATGATCTCAAGACACACCAGCCCATCCTTCTTCCTCCCCAGAAGCCCCGACATACATCTGCTTTGGGGATCAAGCAAGAGACAAAGATAAGCTGCCACTTCCCCAAATACAGAGTTATATACTTTACATCTTGAGGATCAGCCCACCCACTGGGAGATGAATTCTTGCCCTTGACTGATACGCCAAGGAAGAAGGGAATGATTGTATGTCCGAACTGAACTGACAGGTGTCAATGTTTCATGATACCTGTGAGCAAGAAAGCTTTCTTCCTGCCTCAACTTCCCCCGTCACTCTGGCCCCATTTAGATCCACAGCTGCTCATAGGTAAGTTATCTGGTCAATCTATAGGTCTGATGTCTCTTGTGTTTTGTTTTGTTTTCTCTCTACTTTTCCTTTTGATTTTCTGAGAGTGAACACTAATTTGACTCTCAGCTTCCTCTTTTTTCCTTAGGGAATCAAACCAGGTTATTTTTGTTCATGAGACAGTGGAATACACTGAAAGTAGTGAGGGGGAAAAAGTATGAGAGAGAAAACGCCCGCTGCTTCTGCTGGGATCGTTGCTGGCTATTCCTGAGTTTTCCATGGAAAGCACTTAGTTGCTTAGAATGAGGGTAAGCTGCATTTTTCTTTTAGAACCAAGAGGGAGGAACCTTGGGGATTAGCTGGTCCAAACCTACCCATTTACAGATGGGGAAACTGAGGCTCTCAGGGGTTGGAAGGCAGGAGTTAGGGGAGTGGTGCATGAATGGGAGAGAGATATGGTTTGGGGAGGATGAGCAGGTGAGGGGGCTGAGACGTGGGGGGGGGGTGCTGCAGGGTGTTTGCCGCGGGAGAGATGAGGGGGAGGGGACCCAACCATGATGGTCCTAGAATGCCCAACTTGAGGTGTGGCCGCCTCTTGGGGATGAAAGGCTACTACTGGAAGGTTTAGGTGGAGGGTGTTGGGTTGTTACGCTTCAGAAAGGTCTCTGTGTGGAGGAGGGATGCATGAGCAGAGTCTGGAGGCTGGAGGCTCTGGAGGAGGGTAAGAAGGCTGGGCAGCAGGTGTGCATGGCCGGTGGTGGGGGAGAGGATGTGGCGGCTTGGGGACTGGTGGAGCCAGGGCAGGAGGCTTCTGTCTGGATGAGGGGATGAGCCCATCTGAAGGATGGCATGAAGGAATCTGGAGGAGGAGGGACTAAAGACAGGAGACGGCTGCCCCCGTGGAGTGAGACCTAGGAGGTGGTGACCCAGAGCCTGGTGAGGAGCAAGGGAGGGCCGAGGTGGTGGGTGTCAGCTTTGCCTGCTGGGGACCCAGCCTACAAAGGCTGACCTGTGACACCCCTGTTCATGGTTGAGGTTCTGGTGTCAGACACCCCAACCATAGAGACATCGGCCACTGAGAGGACAAGCAAGATGGGTGAGCTCTGGACACATGGTTTCCTACTCACCCTCCGGGATCTTGGAAGGAGGTAGAATCAAGCTGGTGCTGGTTCCTGTTCTATGTTGGTTGATGTGAGAAAGTGGAGACCCTAATGACCAAAATGAAAAAACTGCTCCGTGGATGTCTGGAAGCATGCTCTCAGCATCCCTGTGTTTAAGCTGACGTCTTTGGCCGGGTTCCCTATGTGACATGAAGTGCCGTATTTATTTCAGACCCTTTCCAATTTCTGACAATTAGTTTCTTGGCCATTAAGCTGGGCTGGGGCAGGAATACTTTAATGTGCTTATTTATATCTCGTTGGTTACATAAGTTCCTCGTAAGTAAGCAGTATGATCCCCAAAAGTGTCAGTGTGAAAGCTTAAATGGACTTATCAATCTCTCCGCCTGTCTTCTTGGAAGGTCAGCCTTGAGGCAAATTGCAGCTTTGTCACCACTGATCTGATGGCCCTTCCACCACTTTTGCCTTCTTTTTGAGCACGAGGACCTTAGAATCAATTTGAGAGGGGAGGTGGGGGCAGGGGAGGGAGGGCCCTCCTGGCTGAGAGGGAGCCTGGATGACATGTGGAGAGTCGCCAGAGTCTGGCCCTTCAGAGAGCTGGGGCCCGCCATGGGGCGGGGACACAGACAGGCTGGGGGCAGATGAGAGGCAGTCACAGGGGCATCTTACACAGGGAGGGACACGGTCAGGCTTCCCCTGAGGAAGACCATTTTGTCTGCATGGCGGAAGGTGCGTGGAGGGGAGGTCGGTTGGCAGTCCCTCTGAGTGTGACCGGCTCCCACACCCCCGTGAGAGCCAGCCGAGACCAGCTTCATAATTTCTGAGCCCACTTCAAAGTGAAAAAGAGAAGCATCTGATTCAAAGTTTAAGGACAATGGAATATCATTCAGCCATATAAAGGAATGAAATACCGATGCGTGTCACTGCATGGACGGACCTCAAAAGCATTATACTGAGTGAAAAAAAAAGCTAGACACAAAGGGTCACACATTGTATGATTTCATTCATATGAAATATCCAGAAGAGATGAATCCATAGAGACAGAAAGTAGGTCAGTGGTTACCTGGGGGTGGGGGCTGTGAGGAGCAAGGGGTGACTTAACGGGAAAGGGGTTTGCAGTTGGGCTGATGGAACGGCTTTGCAGCTGGGTGGGGTGGGGGGGGAACGCAAGACCAAATACTAATGGATGGTACACTTTAAAATAGTTTATTTTATGTTCTGTGAATTTTACCTCAATAAAAAAAGATATTCACTGGGATTAGGATGTAGACATAATTTAGGGGGACTTCTAGAGTGATATTGTGTTTCTTTTTTTTTTTTCTTGGCATTGTTTTTAGAAAGAGAGAGAGAGAATAAGCAGGGGAGGGGCAGAGAGAGAGACAGATCCTCAAACAGACTTCCCGCCGAATGTCGTGGCTCAGTCTCATGACCCCGAGATCATGACCTGAACCAAAATCAAGAGGCAGATGTTTAACCGACTGAGCCACCCAGGCATCCCCAGTGATGTTGTACTACTGACCCAATAGACACACAGCCAGATTCTTTCGAAAGGCTTAATTTCTTGATAGGGCTCAGAAGTTCTTTTACACTTCTTAGACAAACTCTTGCTATTGTGTGTGTGTGTGTGTGTGTGTGTGTGTGTGTGTGTGTGTATAAAGATCTGTTGATTTACAGTAGTAGCTACTATGATATAGTAGGTAGCTTGGACATTTTGGATGTATGTCATGGATTCCATGCCAGAATTATGTATCATTAGCTACTCTAAATTCATCCAGTGTGGAAAGAGAGAGGCTGGTGTTACAGAAGCCTGCAGGGTCACAAGCGCAGTCTGCGAACTAAATTGTGTAGTCTCAGTCTCTTATCTGATACATCACAGGGATTTGAGAGTTGCAGGAAAACTTCCCTAAGTGCCCCAATGTCTTCCAGCCCGAATGAAATACTTTGAGTGAAGGGAGGTCGCTATTGGTGGCAGCAGATTACTCCAAGGCTGAACATTTCAGTGCCTAGAATGTTTTTACTTTCCTGCACCTAAAAGATACCTCTCTTTGGTTTATACCCACAGGTCCAGTGTTTCCTCTGGGATGCACTGGTTACCCATCTGCTGAGAGGTGACGACAGGGATCCCGTCCCCTTCTTCTGAGAGCTAAATGCCCCTTATTATCTTGCAAACTTCTTCACGGGCTGACCATCCTTCCTGGGCACATTGCCAGGGAAATGTACTCACATCCATGTTAAGACCTGGCGACCGGATCTTTTGCACCCCCATCCCGATGCCCTTCTCTTCCCCTCTACTTGGCTCCTTCTTGGGGTGCTGCACCCTCTTCTTTAGGCCATTTTACACAGAGGCCCTTTTTCTGATTCTTTACTCCATGGTGGGGCTTGTTGGTCTCCTAGTAAAATAAAACCCTGCCCTATACGAGGCACCTTGAGCTTGCTGACTCTGAGAGAGAAAGGATCAGGGAGGGGCTGAATTGTGCCTCCTGCCCCCAATTTATATGTTCAAGTTCTAACCCCCAGGACCTCAGTATGTGACTATATTTGGAGATGGGATGTTTAAATGGTAATTAAGGTAAAATGAGGTCATATGGGTGGGCCTTAATCCTCTAGGACTGGTCTTTAAGAGATTAAGACAGTGGGGGCACCTGGGTGGCTCAGTAGGTTAAACGTCCCACTTTGGCTCAGGTCACGATCTCATGGTTCATGCGTTCGAGCCCCACATTGGGCTCTGTGTTGACCGCTCAGAGCCTGGAGTCTGCTTTGGATTCTGTGTCTCCCTCTCTCTCTGCCCCTTCCCTGCTCATACTCTGTCTCCTTCTCAAAAATAAATAAACATTAAAAAAGAAGAGGTTAGGATGTAGATATGCACACACATGAAGGAAGGACCATGTGAAGACACAGGGAGAAGGAGGCCATCTGCAAGCCAAGGAGAGAGGCCTCAGCAGAAATCAACCTTGCTGACACCTTGATCTTGGACTCCTAGTCTCCAGACTGGGAGGAAATCACTTTCTGCTGTTTGGGCCACCCTGTCTGTGCCAGCGCTAGCAAGCTAGTTATCAGAACCTCCCAAGCTGTTTTCTCCTCCTTCTCAAAGGGGTCACTCTGCACCACCCCCACCTCCCACCAGCCCAGGAAAGAGAAGATGATTTCTTGTTCTTTTTTTCTTTAATGTTTATTTATTTTTCACACACACACACACACACACACACACACACACACACACACAGAGTGAGCAGGGGAGGGGCAGAGAGAGAGAGAGAGGAACACACAGAATCCGAAGCAGGCTCCAGGCTCTGAGCTGTCAGCACAGAGCACAACACGGGGCTTGAACTTGTGAACTGTGAGATCATGACCTGAGCCGAAGTCAGATGCTTAACTGGCTGAGCCACCCAGGTGCCCCAAGGGAAAGTGATTTCTGACTGAAGCAGAGAAAACCCTGACCCCAGACACAAAGCATAGTTTAAGTTCCTAGCAGGCTGCTCATTGGATAAGTCACGGCAAAGCTTTGGCAGTACATTTGCTTCTCCAGGAATCTGAAGCCCAATTTTAGTGTCTTGTTTGTAGAGTCTCTCAACCCCCCTCTGGACTGTGGGGTTATTGTCTCCGGGTGCCCAAAGTGGCAGGTCTGACTTAATTGCTAGATTCTGATGGAAATTGGATTTAATAAGGCTACCAGCAGGGACATTCTGGTAAACAACACAGATTTGGCCAGACTCTAGGAATGCTTCCAGATGCTTGGGGCCCCGGGGGTGAGATGCTGGTTCCCAGACATCACTCTCCATCAGCACTGGATGGTGGGTCTGGGTGGGGCCCAACCTCCAGAATGCATCTGGAAGGAGGTATGCGGGGTGGGTTTCAAGCGCTGGGCAGCTTGGAGTTCCCACCCAAGCAGAGTAGTAGCCGCATAGGGTCCTGCATGCGCCCTCAGGGGGATCATCTCTCTGAGGGGCAGTGTTCTGAAGCTCATTATTAGCTGGATGCCTGAGCTACGTGAAGAACAGAACAAAGTTCATCTCTCTGGCTTCAGTCTAGATGGTGTCTCAAGCCAGGCATTGATCATAGAAGTTGAGAAAGGCCAGTGCAGAAAGCAAACCCAGCCCTCTGATTGGCTGAGCTAAGTCACCGGGAGCAGACCAGATGGAAGGATGGGAGGTGGGGGTCTAGAAGCAAGGGTCCCAGGTTGGACCCTTATTACTGACAGCCAGCTTCTTTCCACGTTCAGTGCTGCAGGGCAAAACTAATTGTCTGGGTTACGGAGCCTGTTTTCTTATAGGAGCAAAGGGCAGATGTATTAATGTCTGTTTGTGTCAAATCCAAGAGATAGGGAAGAAAGCAAGGGATTCAGATAGCTGGGGGTGAGGATGTTTGACCTAGCTGGGGCTGGGAGATTTAGGAGGAGGCAGGGGAGTCAGCAATGTGCCCATAACAGAGTGTCTCCATCTCTTGCCTCTCAGGCAAAGCACAGCACCGAGCCCACTTTGAGCAGCACTGAGTATTAATGAATGGAGGGGGTGGGGTGAGACTCTGCATGCGGAGAACTAACACTGCTAACCCAGATGAGTTTTATGGCTCCCTTGTCATCATCCCTGAGGCACATTCTGGGGTGTAAGATCTAAAATTAATGCACAATGTGGTATGCTTTCTTTACATCTGGTGAAACTGGGAGGCTTTGCCTAGCCTGACTGCAAGTTCGCCTTTCCACTCTGCTTCCACAGTTAAGGTACCCTTGCTGAGCAACCCTCCTTATCAAGGGGACCGTGTGCGGTCCCTGCTCATCTCTTAATAGCAGGGTTTCAGTTCTCTGCCAGGTCATGAAGTTATTCAAGGAAGCCAACCATATCCTCTCACTGCAACCAAGGGTCACCTCACTCTCTTGATAATATAGCCCTGCCACCCAGGCAGGGTGGTTCACTCTGTCCTGGCATACACTTCCCATGTGGCCTTGTGTGACAGGCACACAGTGTCCTTCTCATCTGGGCTATGAGTATATGTGATCAACACATTGCTGTCAAGTGTATCTGTCCAATGTCGAGTGTGGTATATTTAGCCATCATCCCCATAACCCTAGGGCAGGAATATTTCTCCCACCAATGGGGTGGTTGAAGTATACTCTGTCCCCAGCCATGCCTAACAGCTGTCATGTTAGGCTCTCTGAAGATTGGAACTTGTCTTGATTTAATTCAATTAAACCAGAGAGCTGCTCAGACCAAGTTACCTTTGGGCCAGGTCAGAGGGCACCATTTAGGGTCAAGTCTTCATGCTTTCACCTCTGAGGTCATTCTCTTTTCTTTCCCTTGATCTAGGGCACAATGCCCGGCACCCCTTGAGCTCTGCTAACAATCCACGGGCCCTCCTCCTTTCTCCTCAGAGGCACTGATAAAATAAGACCGCGGTGGCTGCCTTGGTGTGCCAGCATTCCCATAGTACAGAAGCTTTTTGTCTAGATGAATGAATGACTGAATGAGCAAGAGGGAGTAATAACTGTGTAATAGGGAATTTGGCTCGCTGCTCCCTAGGGGTGTGTATTAGTTATGATGAAAGGCACAGCACAGCAGGTGCTACTGGTGCTCTGCCCACATCCTCTACACGCGAGACTCTGGAGCATGCTGATGGCTTCCTAAGGCCAGTTCCTGCAACTCTGCCTGAGGGTTTTCTCTGGTTGCGGAAGCTTGTTGGTACAGGCGCCATGTTGAAATGTTGGGGAAATTAACCCCTGGGAGCAGCACTCAACCAATGATGCATAGAAACTGGTGGGTAGAAGTTCAGCTCTCTCACTCCTTGGGAGGAATAACTCTTAAGGTACGTTCTATGTCTGCATCAAACAATAGGAATATCCTGGGAGCCATAATTGTGAGCCTCCTATGTTCTTTTAAGGCAAAAAAACCATGTAAGATCAATTTTAATACTTTATTTTAACCCAATCTATCCAAAATATTGTCACCTAATACATAAGCGATATAAAAATCATTAGTGAGGTATTTTACTTTTTTTAAATACTAGGTCTTCAAAATCTGGTATGTATTTTACAGTTACTCTATATCTCAATTTGAACTAGTCACATTTCAAGTCCTCAATAGCTGCACGTGGCTAGTGGCTTCCGTCTTGGCTAGCACGGTTCCCTATCATCTTCCAGATGTTCCCTGGAAGGTTTAAACAAAACCTGTTTATTGATGTCTCCATATTAGCATCCTTCCTTTCCCTCTCTTAGTTCCCTACTCTCCAGCTAGAGGTTCCTAAAAGCAGCTCCAGAATCAGGGTCCACTTTGGGGGATCCCTTCCTAAGATAGGCAGGTATGGCACCAAGCGGGCTGCAGAGAGTAGCACCAGGACTCCTGGGAGAAAATATCAAGAGAGTTATTGGAGCAGCACCAGAGCTATTCATTCACTCATTCATCCATCCATCCATTCATTCAAAATTATGTATTGAGCTCTTGCTATGTGTATTGCACTATGCTGGCCACTGTCCAAAGGGGAATGGGTATGAAGCTTCCTACTACAAGGGGGCTCCAGGAAGGTTAGACTGGCTTCTTGGTGGAGCAGCCTCCACAAGGACTTTATGAATTGGACTAGGATTTTGATCACGTGCTGTCTGGCATTGTTTCCAGCCTATAGGCACTGCTTTTCATGATTCATCTATGCCTCTGAGAAGCTTCTCACGTTGTTAATTGCCTGTCTTCCATGGCATGCTGCTCCCTAAAGCTGCAAATCAAGGTTTTTGTGACATTTCTTCTCTAGCAGTGACTTGTGATTAGGTTGTTGTTCCTAAAAAAGGTTCATCCCTCATCATCTTTGCAATTTCCCTTTGATTTTCTTGTTTGGCAAATTGCGGTTCTCCAGATAAAGACTGGGTTCGGAGCCTATTCACTTTCCCCCTTCATTACTCAGCTGGAAAACACACCTAAGCCTCCTGGTGCTAGAAGGGACCTCAAAGACCATCTGGTTCAATGTTTTCATTTCAGAGATTGGAGGACTGAGGGCTGGAAAGGGGAAATTGCTTGCCTAAAGCCCTGTGGTGCAACAGCAGTGCAGCTGAGGTGGAAGGGAAGTGCCTGAGGTCTCTGAGGTCTCTTCCCAGCTCTTGGCCTCAGCCATCTCAGCTGCTGTCCATGGGGCTGGCCCAGGCCAGGCCACACATATATTGTCACCGGCTGGGAGACTGAATGCACCCCAGGAAGGAACTAAGATTGTTTCTGATGGGGGAGAAGGGTGTTAGTCCTGAATTGCCCTGAGGCTTTTGGGGGAGGCCACACTGTAGTTAGGACTTGCATCAGGTTTCTAGCTCCTCCTCTGATGGCTTTGTGACTCTAGCTGGGTCTCCTGGCCTCTCGGGGGATCAGTTTCTACTTCTGCAAAGTGGCAATGATGACCATAATAACTGTTATCACAGTTTGATAAATCCTTGTACTGGCCTGCAAGGTATGGCCCCTGCTGAACTCTGTGATTCTCTGTCATGCCATGCTGCCCTTTGGTCTCAGGACTCAAGCCTCTTGGGCTTTTTCTCAGTCCTCCAAGCATGCTGGAGTTTTCCTGCCATTGAGCCTTTGTCTATACTATTTCTTCTGCTATCAGTGCTCTTGGGGCCTTCCCTTTAACTGCTTGTGTACTTAATGGCTGCTGATCCTTCAGATCTTCACTCAAGAATGACCTCAGAGAATACTTCCTGGGCCCCCAGATGGTCTGGGCTCCCTGTTACACCACCATGCATCTCTCTCTCAGTGCACCTCTCTCAGAGCTTCCTTATACTCTCATTGGTGTGATTATCTGATTCTTGTCTGCCTCATGCACTAGACTGTAAGCTTCTTGAGGGTATTCTTGGCACTGAGCATCAGGCCTAGCAGACAGAAGCTGCACAGTAAATATTCTACTGAGGTTTATATATTAAAAATCTTTTTGAAATATAATTGTTCATCTAATCCTTTGAGTTACCTTGTGAGGGAGGTATTATTATTATTATTATTATTATTATTATTATTATTATTTTACAAATAGTTTATTCTCAAGTTGGTTTGCATATAACACCCAATGCTCATCCCCAGAGGGAGGTATTATTATTGTACCTTGTGGTGAGACAGTATTGCTTACTAAGGATCCATTTGTTTTCTTATATTTTTTGGAATAAGGCAGATCCAGGTGACTAGTTCTGGCCAATATAATATAAGTGGGAATCATGCATGTCACTTCTGAGGTAGCTAAAAGCCTGCTCTAATTTAGTTCTTCTCCTGCCATATGAGTATAGATGCCTGTGTTTCAGATGGCTCAGCTACAGGAAGATAGAGACTCTCAGTCTGTGTGATTGTGTTGAGCAGAATTCTTCACAGGCTCACCTTAGATATTATGAACAAAAATAGGTTGTGGTATAAAGGCATCCATTTTTTTAGCCTTATTTGTTATGCAGCCTAGCTTAGTTTGTTCTGACTAATACACTCCCATTTTTCAGGTAAGAAAACTGAGCCCCAGAGAGGGGTAGTGACATGCTCAAAATCAATGGAGCTATAGTCAGAGCTGGGATTCCACTCCTGGTGGTCTGGGTGGGTCATGTGGACAAAGGCAAAAGTACACTGAAAACTGTAAAACTATAGTGTGAAAGATGAGATTTCTAAGGTGTTTTTTCCAAAGGTCTGGTCCAGGGGTCCCATGCCCCACATTGGGGGAGGGTGGTGGAAGTAAAGATACAGAGATGCTACCATGGACCTGCTGGTCTGGAGAACCTTGTGCTACCCTCCGAGTCTGAGGCTCTTGACTCACAGAGACTAGTGGGTGGCATTTGGTGGCTATGAACATTTTGGGTGAACATTTCCCTATTTTCCAGTCCTCCCATGTGTCCCCATCATGGGGCTCTTTTGTCCTAAATGCCGTAGGACCTATGGTTTTTTTTGGGTCAATTAGTTCAACTCTTTACTAGCCATTGTGTCCTATGGGCCACATGCTCAGCCAGGGGTCACCCAATCTATGTGGAAGCACATTCTGCATTTCCTTTTTTTACATTCTTTTTTTAACCTTTTAAAAAATGTTTTATCTATTTTTGAGAGAGAGACAGGGTGCAAGTGGGGGAGGGACAGAGAAAGAGGGAGACACAGAATCAGAAGCAGGCTCCAGACTCTGAGCTGTCAGCACAGAGCCTGACGCGGGGCTTGAACTCATGGACTGCGAGATCATGCCTGAGCCCGAGTTGGTCCCTTAACCAACTGAGCCACCCAGGCGCCCCACATTCTGCATTCCCAAACCAGACTGGAGATTAGTCAGACTGCCCAAACTGGGCCTCACACCTCCCTTGTTCTCCATCCTAGCCTCACTTCCAGCTCTTACAACACAGATGCAGGTCCAGCAAAAAAGCCTCTCAAGAGAATTGAAGTGCCTTCTAGGCAGAGGAAATAGCTTGAGCAAAAGCAGGAGATATCAGAGAACTTAGTGTAGCAGAGACAACAGTTGCAAATGAGTATTTTTAACTTTCCCTGATTCTACAGTAAGAATCCTGGCCTTCTTGGTCACCTCCTGAGCTCACCTTTGTTGTTCAGAATCCAGGTAAAGTAGGAAATGGACAGAAGGCACTAAAGCTGTCAGATGGTTAAGGTGGTTTACGTGGTGAAGAGCTAATATGGGAACACATGGAGGGGGTAAGAAATAGAAAAGCCTCATGGCCTGGAGGTTGAGAGTGAGGAGAGTGAGTGAATTTTGGGGAGATGCAATGTGAGAGATTGAAAGCAGCAGTAAGAGGAGGTTTTAAAGATGTTTATTATGTATTAAGGATACATGTCTCCCTTTGAAATTCTTGGAGAGGCTGAGTAAATATTTGAATACTTCGAATTACTTTTTGGTTGCTGGCTTGTTTCTTTCAATAGAACATTGTGTGGAGACTGGACCACATAAACCACATCCATACTTGGGTTACATGATGTCAGGATCATGGTTGAGGGTGATAATCAGGGCAGAGAATATCAATATGTGAAGCTGTAGGGAATGATAAAAGTCTTGAGAGCAGTGACAAATTTATTTATATTCCCTAGGGCATGTAGGTCACCCAAGTCCTGCCTGCTGCTATGTTCTTCACCTAGTGACTGCATTTGGGAGTAATAGTAATAATATTTGATCACATTTACCATGAACTTACCGTATACCTGGAACATTTCTAAGGACTTTACCTATATTGTCTCAGTAATCCTCACAGCTACCCAGTGAAGCAGGTATTATCATCTGCGTTTTATAAACAAAGGAAATGAGGAATGGAGAGGGTAAGTGATTTACCCAAGGTTATGCCACTTGGAATTGATGGAGCCTGTATTTGAATCCGGTAGTTTAACTCTTAATAACTATGATAAGGTTCAAAGCAATTGTTTTTAAAAGGAGGAGGGCTTTGGAAAGCTCTGTAACATTTTTCTTATCATTTTTTTCTCTTTCTTTCCTTTCCCTTCTCCTTTCTCTTTTGTGAAGGACTTACCATAGCATTATGTGAATTTATTGGATTTATAATATGGTTTACAGAGGCAACAGTTTTAGTTAAAGAAAATTGGCTTCCTTTTCAAAATGTCATGTTTCTCATTTTCTCTCAGCATCTTGGGCTTTTTTCAAGCTCCCCTCAGCTCCTAAGTCATTCAGAAGCATGCTTCACAATTAGAATGCTAGAAACCCTCAACCAGCCAATTTAGGTTTTGTGATTTGTTCAATAGGACACTTAAAATAAACCCAGGAGCTGATTGTGAAGAAGAATGAGTGGGAGCTAGAAGGAAGAGGAAAAGAAGCAAATGTAAGGTAGTTGGGTGTCCGCAGGGATGAGGGGCTCTATTCTCCACCCATAAATAATTCAACCATCCTTTTATATGTCCTTGCAAAGATACACACCTCTTCATTTATCCTTCCCTCCATCCCTCCATCCCTCTATCCCTCCCTCCATCCGTCTTTCCATTCATCCATCCAGTTATCCAACCAGATCCCTGTGTATCTGTCATCCATCCATCCATCTTAGATTTTGGCTTATTCTGTAGTGCCTCAGTGGAGTGATGCTCATACTAGTTCTCAGGAATCTATCTGGAATGGCTGATACATTACCATTTGTTGAACATCTTCTGCATGCTGAGAATTGTCCTAGAGAGTTTATAAACATGAAGACATGTTTGTGTTCCCAACATTCCCAACAATCCTATACAAGTGTAGCTTAGTGGAGTTAAATATTTTTTCCCAAGATCACACAGTTAATGAGAATCAAAATGGACGCAGAGAAAGTGGAGGGGGAGGGCTGGGAACTGGCACAAGTTTTGCTTCTAACATGGGATAGATTCTTGGGGGACTGACTTAAAGAAGACAGGGATCCAGGAAGTTCAGTCAAGTGGGATATGCACTAGTGTCAGAGGTATATCAGTCAGCTATAGCTGCATAACAAACCACTCCCAAATTCTCACTTCTATCTCCCAGGAAATTTTATGGATTTGGCAGATACCTCCTAGGAGCCAGGAACAAAGGTCAGGATCTCTCCTTGGGCAAAGCTTAATTCTTTACCCCATGACTTTATTTTTTCATTTTTTTAATGCTTATTTATTTTTTTGAGTGAGTGAGAGAGAGAGAGAGAGCATGAGTTGGGAAAGAGCAGAGAGAGAGAGGGAGAAACAGAATCTGAAGCAGGTTCCATGCTCCACACCATTAGCACAGAGCCCAATGAGGGACTTGAACTCACAAACCATGAGATCATGACCTGAGCCAAAGTTGGACACTTAACCATCTGAGCCACCCAGGTGCCCCAGTTCTTTACCACATGAGATCAAAGTCTGAGAAGTATTGTTTAGGAAGAGGGGTGGAAAAGAGGTGAAATCTTGTTGCTTTTATCCTTGGACATCTTTTCCTTTGAGTAAACCCAGAACAAGATGCCATATTAACAGCTTCTCAGTCCATGCTTGTTAAATTAAAAATTTGTCCCCTCTTACCCCTTTTTATCCCTCTCCAAAGGAGAGTTCCTAGACTTGTTCTTCTCTATGGATCCCTCTGCACCAACAGTCAGGTGAGGCCTATGGACCCCTGCTCAGTATAAAGGTTTTAAATGCATAACAAATAATCAGGACTCCAAAGAAAACCAATGATATTGAAAGATAGTTATCCAAATGTTAAGAAAACAATTTTGTGATATTGTGGTAAGTGTGCTTCTTTATTAATGATTTAACTATCAACTCTCAGTGGAGAGTTCAAAGTAGTGTTGAATGTAAATATTTCAAAATATCTGACATATATAGCCACTGTTAGGTGATATGAAAAAATCTATGGGTTTAAATGGTGAAAGTTCAAGTTCTTTTTCCTCTCTCTCTCCCTCTCTCTCCTTTTTTTTTTTTTTTTTTGGTTAATGTTTATTCATTTTTTGAGAGAGACAGAGAGACAGAGGGTGAGCAGTGGAGGGGCAGAGAGAGAGGGAGACACAGAATCTGAAGCAGGCTCCAGGCTCCACGCTGTCAGCACAGAGCCCAGGGCATGAGCTGTAAGATCATGCATGACCTGGGCTGAAGTTGGATGTTTAACCAACTGAACCACCCAGGCACCTGTAGTTCTTCTAATACTATTGTGGTTTATTGCCTATATCCTAATGGAAGAAAATACTAAGTTTCAGTGTGAAAAAAAGTAATGTTTTTCCTGCCCAAGTTCAAAGATCATTGAATTCTTTCCATAGACCTATACAACCCAGGCAGAAAAACTCTGCTTCAAAGACTTGCATGAGATGAACTTATTTTTAACTGGATACTGAATGAAAATTCAATTTGTTTTGAGAAATTTTTGAGAAGTTTGCAAGAGTCATTGAGATAATTGGAGGCACCCTGGAGCTGCACGGAACTTAAACTGGGACTTGGTGTACTGGTGGCTAATGGATTTATGGATAGGTGGGAGGGAGTCTGTTGATGGCCTATAATCCCCTCTTCTGGAAAGTTATAGTGTGTGGCATGGTTCACAGGTGGGCATGATTTTCCTATTATCAGTAATGACATTTAAATTTATTCAACCCAAAAGCACTGGCCCAATGCCAGGTGAGGGTAGGAGAAAAATAAATGAAAATTAAGAAAAGCTGAAAGAAAACCAACTGTGCACAGCCTTTGGGAAATCCATTTGCAGCCACCCAGAGTCAGTGAGTCCATCTGGATAAAGCCAAAATTTCCACACTTTTCAAGACATAAAAAGAATGGACGAGACCCAAGAGCAAGACTCATGTTTTAAGAAAAGGCATTTCCAGCGTGACCCACAAAGATTTTGATTATGTTAATCATTTTTTGCATAATTTTCACTGGCACCATCAAACCTTCCACTCACAGAAGGGTTTTCCTCTATGTTCCTTTTTAAGGGATGTGAAGGCAGACGTTGGCTGTCGGATGTATGCCAAAGCTGTCAGAGCAGAGCATTTCCTTAGGAACTTGGGGGCCAGGAACCCTTTCATATTTTTATGTAATTGGAACCAGCCTCTGTCCCACAGGTGACAGACAGGCTCTAGGCATGGATTGCCCTGGGGATCCAGTCAGGATGGAAGCCTAGTGGTGAGGTTGGGGAACATTATTATCCAGGCCACTTGAATGTCAGAAGTTTGACAATGCAGAGGTGAGAGGGAGAGACCTTCCTTTCTATGCTGAGGCCAACCTGCTGCTTCAAAGCCCACCTGTTAGCCTGAGAACTAACATTTGAGTCACCAGAGGCTTCCTGTAAACCCAGGATGGAAGCAGAGAGCCCTCTGGGGGCATTAGGGCAATATGCACATCCCTTGTGTAGGGGTGAGCCCAGCACACAGAGCCCCACCAAGAGATATTATCAGCGGTGGGGCGGGGGGGGGGAGGGAACTGAAGGTACATGTTACCCTTTGCAGGTTGGGTGGCTCCTTAAATGTATTGTGTCCAAGATGGGACTCAACCCCATGAATATTCCATCAGCGCATTCTACTAATTTCATCACCTAATTATCTTTGAAATCTGTCTACTTCACTCCATTTCCACTATCCTCTCCCTAATCCCTGCTACCATCATCCCTCTCCAAGAGTCTAGGATCGAAGTAACTGCAATGAACTCATCACTGATCTCTATGTCTCACTCTGTCCATTTTGGTGATTTTCCTATGAACCTTTATAAGCAAAGGAGAGAAAATGCATTGTTGAGTAGCTACTGAGATTTAATTCTTTAATTAATCCCTTTAATTAATCCATTCATATAATATTTTTTGGGTACCTTTGATGTCCTGCAAGCTCTGTTTGGGACCTCTCAAGTTGGGATGTGTGGTCACACTATCTCTGGTGGCACTGAGTGTTAACCTGCAATTGTCCCAAAGTTAAATGTCTCTGTTCTTAGTCGATGATGGTTACCAACGCTTAATCATTTTACTTCTTCAGTGTAGTGATGGAGTATTGCAAACAGAATGAGGAATTTGGTTAGTAAGAAAGACCAAGAAACTACCATCCCAAGCTAGCACATGCAAACATTTAATCATATTTGCTTTAAATATTTCTTAAAAAGATAAGGAAAATGCTATGCTTAGTGTCTAAGTGCCCTTTGTGCCCCTCCTCAATCCTATTCTCCAATTCTCCAGTAGCCCCTGTCCTCAGTTGACATATTCTTCCTGCTCATGTTTTAATACCTACATTACATATGGATGTAATTTATAATCTTTCTCTTTGCTTTTGTGAATTTAAAACATTAACATAAGTGGGGCACCTGGGTGGTTCAGTTGGTTAAGCATCTGACTTGTGGAGACAGTGAGAATCTCTCTCTCCCTCTCTCTCTGTCCCTCCCCTGCTCTCACATGTGCTCTCTCTCTCTCTCAAAAAAAAAAAAAAAAGAAATTAAAATAAGGGATCTCGTGCTGTAAATATTTTGAAACTTGATTTTAAAAATTCAAACATTAAGTTAAAAAAATTTTTTTAATGTTTATTCTTAAGAAAGAGAGAGACAGAGCATGAGTGAGGGAGAGAGAGTGAGAGAGGGAGACACAGTCTCTGAAGCAGGCTCCAGGCTCTGAGCTGTCAGCACAGAGCCTGATGCAGGGCTTGAACTCATAAATCACGAGATCATGACCTGAGCCAAAGATGGACGCTTAACCGACTGAGCCACCAAGGCACCTCCAAACATTATATTTTAGAATTTCATCCATGCTGATGGCATAGATCAAGCACATACATTTTAACTGCTGTGGAGCATTCTGGCCAGTGAATCTGTCACAATTTGCCTCTGTGTTTCTCTATTGAGGGATATTTAGGTCGTCCATACTTTTGTTTCCGATGACAAACTACTGCATGGAAACATCTTTATACCTTTCTCCTTGAGCACACATATGGGATATTTGTATGTCTTCAGTCTTTACCAGATACTGACAAATGGCTTTCTAAAGAGGCTGTCTTGTCATGTGGCAGAGAAATTCTAGAATTGGGAATCAGGTGACCTACTTCTAGGCTAATTCTGGCATCAACTCACATTGTGGCTCTGGTTTTCCCTTGCTTGCCCTCAGTTTCCCCATCTTTAAGATGAAGGTCTGGACTAGGATATTTCTACAGTTTCCTCTTCCTGAGCTGGTTCAAAAAGATGTTTTGTGGAAATATCTGCTGTCTTAGAAACAAAGAAATGTCCCAGAGGCAGGTTTGCTGTAAGCCCTGGAAAGGAGTTTATTGTGGAAGGCAGTTGACACTTGGACCTCCAACAAAGTGTTGGGCACTTTTGTTTCTCATTTACTTGACTCATGAGATTACATGGCTTGCTGAAGAGCACAGGGCTAGGAATGATCAGAACTGAGACTTGAATCCAGGACTTGGGGATTTCAGAGCCCGAGTTCTGTCTGTCATACAAGATGCTTTTGCTTAGCCACAGGGCAAGTTCTTTCCCAACACCCCTGTCTGGGTTGTTGAAATGGTTATTCTTGGGAGTTAATGGGCAGGCCATCGATGCCAAGGCTACCTTCCCTGGAGCTTGCCCCAGGAATGCAGAGCTGAGTCGTGCAGACATTAGGAGGGTGCAAGAAAGAGCCCTCCGTTGGAGGGAAGGGAAGGAGCAGGTGGCACTAAGCCAGAAGCTAGGGACACCACAAAAGCATGAACTCTGAAGGCATTTATCCTCTGACCACAGCCAATGGACCAGTGAGGAATCGGCATCAATAAGAAGCAAATTAAACACCAGCTCCAGTTAATTAGTAAGCACAGCTGCTTGCTTTTCTGCATTCAATTTCAGACTCACATTATGAATTGCCTCCCTGGAGAAACCAGCCTCCTCCTCTCCCAAAGAAGGCCTTGATCCAATAAACTAACTTTTAACCGAGCAGCATCTTTCAATCGAAGGACGATGGCAACTTATCTCTGGGTCCTAGCTCTGTGGTGACACAAATTCTCTGAGCTGCCCGATCTCACTCAAGGTTAGTAATTAAGGCATAATTGAAATGAAATTAATTGCAATAAATGTGTAATTAGCACAGCCATTGATTAAGGGCATTTGAAACACAGTCTGTGCATGAGACATTGATTGCCATGCTTTTTTTTTTTTTGATAAATGTAATTGCAATGATATCTTTTGTTACTCCAGAAGGTCTTTTTTTAATGTAATGAATTTCCACAGGAAGGACTGGCCTTGAAGCCATCTGACTTCCTGAAATTCAGAGATATATAGAGAATATTCCAGGCCCCAGATGTGTTGGGTACAAGCTCTTTTGCCCAGATTTTGTACAGGATCTGTTTCAGGGTGGCCCGCTGGCCCAGAGGTATCTTTGTCCAAATAAGAGAAAGGCACGCCTTCTCATGCCAGGTGCATAGCTTGGCCAGTGGAGCATGGGCTGGGTTTCAACCCTCACTGTCTCATCCAGCTAGGCACCTTTGTGCAGTGAACAGCTTTTACATCCATACAGAGCCGACTTGAAATTCTTCTCCGCGTGGAGGGAAATGACAGGAAGGGAGAAGCAGACCTTACTGGCTTGAAGCTTGTCTGGGAACAAAGCCTACAGACGCCTTCCTCCCCCTAGCCACCTTAACTGGTTAAGTGTTATGCAGAAATTGTTAGCAGTGGCCACAAGGGAAGACAAGGGGCCTGAACTAGGTGAGGTGTGGTAGGGTGGGGTGTAATCTGGCCGCAGGACTGGGTGGTGGGTGGGCAGTAGCAGTCACGGGCAGTCTGTGGTCCTAGCTGCACTACTGGAGGCAGCATGGTGACTTTAGGACAGTCAGGCTGGTGTTCATATGCAGGGGCCCGATGTGGCAGAAGGGTGAACAGGACCTGCCAAGGGGCAGTAGGACTGTGGTCCCCTGGGATCCCACACTGAGTCTGGGACAGCGGGGTCCAGCTGCGAGTCCGCGGAGGAGGATGTAGTATGTTGGCGCAGCGGATCCACTCCAGGCCCTTCTCCTGGATGGGGCTGAGCCCAGGCTGGGTGACAAGGCGCTGAAGGTCACGTCTGCTGCTCAGTGATGACCATTCCTCAGTTTTCGGGATCTAAAGGGGAACGGCTGATGCTGAGCGATACTGAGGCTGTCCTTCCGTGAGTGTCTACTCTTCATACTGAGTTCGCTCGATCATTCAACTTTGACTTTTCATTCATTCACTCTGTTTAGTGGGTATCTTCTATGTACATGTGCTATGTTAGCTGCTAGGAATAAAGTTGTGACTAGTCCCTCACAGAGTTCAAGTTTGAATGGGACAGTCAGGCTTTAAATAATCAAACAGACTTGCATATCCTCTTAATTATAGGGTGGAGCCAGGCGTGTTAGATGCTTTCTGTTTGCCTCTCCAGATCCACACTCCACTTTCCTCCCTCCACCCTTCTCTGTGCCCTGGAGGCTGTCACTGTGGACTGCATCAATGGCTCTTCTGTCCTCTGCTTTTAGGTTGGAGTGTGGGCCAATGGGGGCTTGGCCAGAGACCAGAGGGAGGGAGGGAAAGGGGGTATTTATTCCCCCAGCTCACTGGGACTTGGCTGTGTCCTTACTGAATGGTACAGCTCTCCTCTTAGCTCTCAGGTTCTGGTACAGCTTCCTTCCCACCAGGACAAGCATGAGCTGCTCTGTGTTTCCCTTTACCTTGACCTGTCTTTGTAATGGTCTCCTTTAAACCTTGGGTTACTCAGCCTGGCTGTGCCATATGTTTCTTCTGGGGGACCAACTAGGTTGGTAGAAATACAGGGGACTATGAGAAGGGACCATGAGGAGAACTGGCTTGATCTGGTGTGTGTGTGTGTGTGTGCGCGTGCGTGTGTGTGTGTGCACGCACATGCGTGTGAAGGAATGCTTCTTTGCAATTAAAACTGCTATTTGGAAGACGTATAAAGGTTAAGCAGATGTGAAAAAGTGGGAGATAAAAGGAATTTCCCTGCAGAGGAAGAGCAAGTCCAAAGGCCCTGAGGTGGGAGGGGAGAATGAAAGGTCCTTGAGGCCTGGGAGGAGGCTGAGTTCCTGCTGGCATTCGTTGCCTCTTCTGGCCAAGATCAGGGGCAACTTCAGTCCCTGAAGCTTCCAACAGCTTTCCAGAAGCCAGAGACCTTTGGACACAGCATCTTTGACTTTCAGAGCTGTATACCCTATCTGGGGCCTGGCCTAAGCCCCTGTGGCATGACCTAAGGCCTTTCAGTCGTTTCCTCCAGCAAGAGAGTCTCCCTTTCCTGAAGTCTACACACATCTTTTGATGTGCTTCCTAAGGGCGCAGTAAGCTGTGTGTGGTTGACCCCCTAGAACCAGACTTACCTTGAAATGAATCCTCTCTCTATTCTGGGCCTGCTACAAGGTAGACACTACTTGGAGCTTCATTTTCTTACATGTAAAATGGGGACAGTAAAACCCACTTAAACGAGGCATCTCTCAGCTCTTCTCCTGGCTCCAGACCCAGTTCCGGACTTCAGAAACCCCATCTCTCTTGGCTGACAACTGTAGTCTCCCCCCTTCAGTTTTGATCTCACATGACCCCTCCTCCATTTTTCAGCCAAGCTGCTCCTTCTGAAATGTAGATTTGATCTCATAACGCCCGTAATAGTAATCCCTCCATGGCTGTCCAGGCCTCTTGGCAGTGGGACCCCGGGTACACCTGGAAAGTTTTTATTTTTTAAAATTGCAGTAAAAGCGCATAGCATAAAATTTAACCAGCTCAGTTGGTTAAGTGTCCGACTTTGGCTCAGGTCATGATCTTACAGTTTGTGGGTTCAAGCCCTGTGTTGTGCTCTGTGCTGACAGCTCAGCCTGGAGCCTGCTTCAGATTCTGTGTCTCCCTCTCTCTCTGCCCCTCCCCTGCTTGTGCTCTGTCTCTGTTCTCTCTCTCTCAAAAATAAATAAACATTAAAAAAAATTAAAATTAACTTTAAAAAGTACTATCATAACCATTTTTTTAATGTTTTATTTATTTCTGAGAGAGAGAGAGAGAGAGAGAGACAGCATGAGCAGGGGAGGGTCAGAGAGAGAGGGAGACACAGAATCAGAAGCAGGCTCCAGGCTCTGAGCTGTCAGCACAGAGCCCGACGCGGGGCTCAAACCCACGAATTGTGAGATCATAACCTGAGCCGAGGTTGGACGCTTAACCAACTGAGCCACCCAGGCACCCCTATCATAACCATTTTTAATTGTACAGTTGATGAATGTTAATTAAAGTTACATTCTTGTGCAACTGAACACCTCTTCATCTTGTGAAACTCAAACTGTACCCATGAAACAGCTCCCATTCCCCTCCTCTGGCCTCTAGCAGCCGCCTGTGCATTTGATGACTTGAGGTACCTCGTGCAAGTGCAAACAGAATATTTATGTTTCTGTGACTGGCTTATTTCACTCAATGTGCTGTCCTCAGGATGCAGGTGCTCAACCCCATTGTGGTACATGGCAGAATCCTCTTCCTCTGAAGGCTGAATAATGTTTCAGTTGTGTGTAGACCATATTGTCTATCCTTTCATCCACCGGTGGACACTTAGGTGGCTTCTACTTCTTGGCTGCTGTGAGTAGCACTGCTGGGATCCAGCATGGATAGCTCTGTTTTTAATCTTTTGAGGGACCATCATCCTGTTGGAAAGGCCTTAAAAATATGGATGCCTGGGTCCACCCTGGGAGATGCTGACTCAGAAGGTCTGGAGATGATGTTGAGGGAGGGTTGGGGGAGTTGGGAATCGAGTCTAAATTCCTGAGCTTGGTGTAACAGACTTCTTGGTGGTCTAACTCCCTAGCCTCTGCCACAGTCCCCTCCTCATATTTATACCCGAGAAACATCCATCTGCTTGTTTTGCTGGACACATCAGGGCCCTTCATGCCTCCAGGCCTTTGCACACACTCTACCTTCCAACCACACTTCCCTGTTTCTCTTCTGTGCTTGCAAACCCTCAGCTCATCTGGCCAAGTTCAGCTCAGATATTGGTCACCTCTATGAGGAAAGCCCTTCCCTTCCTGGACGTGGCTCCTCATGGCCGGCAGCCAGGCTAAAACCCACAGAGGAGGGAGCAGAAGCAGCTCAGTCCTGTAAGGTCCACACAAAGAGCCTTTTTTTTTTTTTTTTTTTTTTTTTTTAAATCTTCATCAGCAGCTTTGGAACAAAGTTTGAAACACACACATATGCCATGGTTGCCATGGTTACTATAAAGGCATTCTAAATGTAGATGATTGCATAATCAGCTGGAATAACTCTTTTGGGGGAAAAAAAACTTTTTGACCCTCCTCTTGCAATGAACCTCAGGACTGTGGGTGGTGACTCTGCATAGAATCACTATGGAATGATGCCTTTGGGCTGTGGGCAACTGTAAGACTTGTCTTCCAAGTGCCCCGTGCCACCATCCAGGACAGAGCTTTCTTTCTGCAGATGGGCAAATGAGGCCCAGAGAGGAGAAGCAACTTTCTCCGAGTTCCACAAAGAGTGAGAACCTGAGCTGGGACAAGCTCCAGGTCCCCAGGGGCAGGGTGCCATGCAGGCAGGAGCCCTGAGCTGGATATGACGCAGACTTGAGTATAAACCATGGCTCTTGGAGCTTCAGTTTTTAAACTTGGGATGTTACTTGTACTAGTTAGTGTAATTAATGCTGGTTGCTGTAACAAAGAACTCCAAAATCTCAGTGGCTTTTCAACAATAAAGCTTTTGGGTTTTTTTTTTTTTTTTTTTTTTTTTTTNTCCCATAGATTGACTCAGGAATCCAGGCTCCTTTCATCTCTTGGCTCTACCATCTCCAACGATCCTGAAGAACTGGTGACATAGGGCCTCCTTCTGCAAGGTGGACACAGGCTGACAAGTATGGTGGATCTATAGGAGGGACCAAGGGAAAAAGCTATCCTCCAGCCAGAAATATCTGCTAGGATTGCTACATTTTGAGGTCTATTTATTACTTCAGCCAAACTTAGCCTTGTCTAGTATAAAGACTATAAGTCTCTGGAGCAGAGCGAGGAGATGATTACCCATCTTGGGGACCTATTAAAGCCTTCACTTCCACCACCTGGTTCCATCCCCAGATGCTTTGTTGGAACTCACCTTTTAGGGAGGCCACAAGATAGAGGGAAAGATCAGAAACTGTGAAATCATGCAGACCTGAATTTTATCTTTGTCTCATGTTTTATTAACCATGGGGTCTTGGGCAGGTTATTTATCTTCTCAGAGCTTCTATTTCTTTATCAAAACAAGGAATAATTAATAAAGATGCGAAGATTAAGTGGGCTATATCTAGAACAGCATTTGCCCATAGCAGGTGCTCAATAAACATGCTTTTTACTATCTTCCTGGTTCTAACACATCTTCAGAACCTAGAATCTACTGGCCCTTTAAAACTGTGACCACTTATTCCTCCATACTGTGTCCTCACCTCCTGCATCTTCACCTCTGTTTATCCTCATCCTAATAGCCGTACTTTGGGCATATTCCATAAGAGAAGCTCTACCTTCTTAGCATCTGCCAGCACTCCAAGCTCTATCCTGGAATGCTGTCAACCCCAACAGGACAGGGTTGGGTAGGCTGGTGGACAATTCTTAGGTTCCACAGGGCCAAACAACACGGTATGGAAGCCTCGAGGTGGCTGGATTTTATTCTAAGTACAACTGGGAACCACTGAAGGATGTTAACAACCTGAGAGAATGACTTAATTTACACTTTAAAAGAGATGCTGGTGTGTTTTCCCCACCCCCCTGCTCAGTAGAGAATGAATCTTAGAGGTACAGGACTAGAAGCAGGAAGAGCTGATAGTGTGGGAGTCTGGGATGGAGAGAGGTAGGCAGATTTAAGAAACATTTGGAAGGGGGAATCAATGAACCTTGAGGCTGGGAGCATCTCAGAACACAAGGAGCTGAAAGTGATCACAGGGCCTATGAAGGATATGGAAGGTATGCAAGAGAGAGATTTGAAACATGGAACATTGTTATTTTTCAGCAATGCACAACAATAGAAGCATATCTAAAGGTTCAGGTACAGAAAACTCCACTGAGCTAAAGAAAGATTTCAATCTACAACTGGAAAGCCTTCCTATATAAATAAGAAAAAGAAGCCATCCCATAGTCACTGCCAGGAGAGATTTTAAATTTCAAGGATAGAGAAACAATCTTACAAGTGTACTTGAAGGTAAACATTTTCAAAAGAAACGAAGGGAGAAAAATCAGACTGATTTGACCGCAGATTTCTTCACAAACATTAAATACAGAAGAAAAGAATCAGAGGCAAAACTTTGAAGGAAAAGTTATCCCAAAATTCTGTGCCCAGGCAAGAGGTCATATATATTGGATGACAACTTGAAAACATCGTTAGGTATGCAGAGACAGAGATTTTATCACTTGTATATTTTTTTGTCTGGAAAAAAAAATAAGGCTGGAAAATGCATTTCAAAGTATCAAGGTCGGAAGCAAACACTTGAAGATTGGAAAATTCAGGGGGCGCCTGGGTGGCTCAGTCGATTAAGTGTCTGACTCAGTTTCAGCTCAGGTCATGATCTCAGGGTTTATGAGTCTGAGTCTCACATTGGGCTCTGGGCAGAGCCTGCTTGGGATTGTCTCCCTCCCTCTCTCTCTGCCCCTCCCCCACTTGTGCTGTCACTGTCTCTCTTAAAATAAATACATATTTTTTTTAAAAAATGGAAAATTCAGGATATCAATGGCAGGCAGTAAGAACTGAAATAATTTAAACCTAGCATCACTCTAAATAGATCTTTGAATGAAAAGCAAATGTCATAAAGAACTCTTGAAAGAATAAAAATAATAATAGCTAATGGTTAGTGACCACTTCTTATACAGTAGGCACTAAATGCTCTGCGCATATTAATTGATTTAATTCTCATATCTTCATGAGGTGGGCACTTTTAGAAACTCTAATTTGATAAATGAGGAAGCTGAATATAGAGAGGTTAAGTAATTCCCCCAAGGTTATATGCACATGAATCCAGGAAATCTGACTCCAGAACTTGTTTGACCAATTTTACTCCTCCCTATATATACAGGAGGGAGAGGGTAATAAAAACAAAAGTAGTCATGGAGTGAATCTTGCAAATCCTTATAAATAAAGATTTGCACAGGAGAAAGTTCTGGTGGATGTTCAATCAATCAAGATAACTTCCTACAACATACACATAATAATCCTGAAAGAAAAAGGATTATTTATTTTTGAGAGAGAGATAGACAGAATGCAGGTGTGATGGCGAATGGGCAGAGGGAAAGGGAGACACAGAATCCGAAGCAGGCCCCAGGCTCCGAGCTGTTAGCACAGAGCCCAAAGGGGCTTGAAGCCACGAACAGCAGGATCATGATTTAAGCCAAAGTTGGATGCCTAACCAACAGAGCCACCCAGGTGCTCCAAGAAAAAAAAAATATTTTTAAAGTTTGTATTATTTCACCTAGGAGTCCTACCTCTATAATTATGTCCTAAGAAAAAATTAGGATATACCCAAAGGATATTTTGTACAAGGATATTTATTGCAGTGGTATTTAATATAGAGAAAACTTTGAAAACAACACACATGACCAGTAATTTATAATTGGTTCTATTCGATAACTTTTTTTAAAATTCAATAAAATTTGATGCTAAACATTCATATGGTAGAAAAACATGTAGCCTTTCACACTATACCATGGAGGAAGATCCAGAGACAGGAACTAGGATATAGATTCAGACCCGAATTAACAATGAATTAAATAAGATGGATGTTTCCTTCTCCCTCACGCAGTGGCTTGGAGACGGTCAGTCCCGGGCTCTCGGAGGCTCTGCTCCATGAGGTGACTAAGGGACCCAGCCTCCTCCTATCTTGCTGCTGTGCCATCTGTGGAGCGTGGTCCAGGGCAGCCCACACTTCATCCTCACTCCCTGAGAAGTAGCTGAAAGTGACAAAAGAGAGCAACGGAGGGCGTGTCTCTTTTAGTGCAACATTTGGGAATAGCGTACACATCACTTCCACTGGTTAGAACTGGGTCACATGGCTACCCCTAGCTGCAAGGGAATCTGGGAAATGTAGTTTAAAAAAAATTACTGCTAATCATTAAAAAATTTGGAGGGTTCTGTTAGTAGGGGAAGAATGGAGAGTGAATGTTGAAGAACAAATAGCACTCTTTGACTTAGCACAGAAAACAATTTTACAGCATATTAAATAAGAAAAGCAGGAAATAAAACAGGATCAATTTTACATGTCTGTGTGTACCCATACAAATAATTCGTTTTTCCCCCTACATTAACGGTGGTTATCTTTGAGAGCTGGCGTTGTAGGTGATTTAAATGTTCTTCTTTGTGCTTTTATTGCATTCTCCCAATTTCCTACTGATTAACTTTCTCCCCCCCCATAATCAGAAACACTCCACATAGATACATTAAAAGAAGTAATTTAGGAGAGAAAGCGATGTGTGTTGTGTGTCTGTAGCCACCTCTCCTTTCTTCTCTGATTTCCTTCTGCTGGGCCTCTTTTGTCGCTGGATTTCTCATTTCTCATGCAAAGGGATGACATTGTCTATTCTATGCCTCCGATAGGAAAGCCCAGAGTGGGCTGTCAGTGAGTTTATTTTAGTGTGATGCAGGCACTTTTCTGCCAGGAAAACAGCCAGCCTCAAATATGGCCTTCTCCTTCAGGGGGATAATTAAGAGCAGTTCTCTGGTTCTCAGGAAGGAAGTGGGAGCTCTTGCACAGAGATGGGAAACAAAGGGATTGTTCAGTAAAGGATGGCTCTGGAGGATGGTGCAGGAAGCAGGAAGTAGGAAGTGCTGAAGAGGTTGTGCCTCACAGTTCTCCTGGAGCCCAAGACATGAGGGGTTTCGGCAAGACCTGCTTCGCCCTGGGGTCTGGCTTCTTACCTGATCTTACCCAGAGTGGGGACAGTTCTGACTCATCAGAGCTTTGTAGGATTAGTTGTCAGCTTGGCCTTTGGTCTAATGACGGTGTCTCAAGACCCCACAAACACCGGGTGAGGGCGTCCTGTGTGCCAGGCATCGTCCTGACAGGGGTTTAAGGTGCGGCTCTAACTGCGTGGTTGCAGAGAACTCCCCTGCTCTGTGCTTCAGCCTCCTCACCCTACAGCGGGACAGTGCAACCCCTGCCTCACAGGATGGAGAAGAGGATTAACTGAGCCAAGGCCTGGGAAGTGCCTAGCGTGTGTCTAGTGCAGACAGAGACACTTGATTAGTTTGCTGGGGCTACCACAGATGGATGGCTTAACCAACAGCATGCTGCACAGCTCTGGAGGCTGGAAGTCTGAGATCAAGGTGTTGACAGGGCAGTTCTGTCTGAGGCTGTGAGGAAGCACCTGTTCTGGGTCTCATGGCATGTAGATGGCTGCCTTCTCCCTGTGGCTCTTCATATTGTCTTCCCTCTGTGCCTGCCTGTGTCCAGACATCCCCCTCTTAGAAAAACACCAATTCTATTGGGTTGAGACCCACCAGAAAGACTTCATCTTAACTGGATTACTTCTGTTAAGATCCTGTCTCCAAATAAGGTCACATTCGAAGGTGGGGGGAGGTTAGGACTTCAACCTATGACTTTTGGAGGGAGGGCAAATCCAACCTAGAACAAGCACCTCTAGGGTCTAGAGCAGAACACTAGAAATCTCAGTTATTATTATCCCCAGGACCTTTGTGAGCTTTGACATGTCATTCTGCCCCAGGCCATCTTCAGTTGCCATGGCACTGATTTCCTGGAAAGGGGGCAGCAAAGTCTTTCTTGCCTCAGCCACGATGGTGACATTCCTGTCTGTCTCCCAGGGCTCTATCACGGACAGGTCCATGCGCCAACAGTCTCCAGGGTGATGGCCAGCTTATGCCTTCTAGGGCCATTTCCTGTTCAGCTCCTCCCTCCTTCTAAGAGGTTGAAAAATTCATTTATGATATTCATGTATTTAGCAACCATTTCTATTATGCTCACAATGTGCCAGACATTATTCTAAGCACATTACAAATATTAACTCATTTAATCCTCCTAACAACCTTAAGAGACAGGTACTATTATTACCTCCTAGATGAGGAAATGGAGGCACAGGGAATTTATATAACTTGCCTGAGATTTCATGATTAGCAGGTCGTAGAGCCTGAATTTGAACCCAGGTGGAGTTTGTTTTGAAGAGCTACACTATGTGAAGAAAGTCAAGTGACAGGACTATAAACTTCAGAATCAGAGAACTGTGAACTTGGATTCCAGCTAAGGGGCAGTAGAATTTCCATCACTAAACCTTTTCTGAGAAGAACGGGCTCACCCTGCACTTCTCTTGATCACTTTCCCTTATGTTATTCCAGGCTCAGCTGATTGGACTGGGGTGGACACGTGACTTAAGGGCACCCCATCTGTTGGCTGAGACCCATGACTTGGATGGCGAATCAGATTTCACTCTCAGACATTTGGCTAAGGCACTTGAGCAGTGGTGATGGGAGCTGAAACCTTTGGTCAAGAGGTTTTTTTGAGTCCTGCGCACTCCAGGGTTAGAAGGCTGTGGAGGACAGGTGTGGGCAAATGGAGGACTCCTCTCAGAGATGGAGAGAATGGAACAGGGCACAGAGAGATACAGAGATGCCTTGTACTAGAGTAGAGATTGTCCCCAAGACACACACACATACACACACACACACACACACACACACACGGTTGGTGCTTCTCCCCTTTGTTGGGCAGGTACCCCATCCCTCAATCCCTCAAGATCCTGTGAGTTGGCTGCTAATGCCTTATAATTGTTCCTTCTCCAGAGAAACCCTTGACTTAATGACTTCCCAGCCACACTGGTTAATTCCCCACCCTCAGCCACCAGCTGCCAGTGAGTGATTCACATGTGGGGTACAAACAGCCAGCTTCCTTTATTCAGGAGGGAGCTCACTTTGTGTTTCCATTCATGCTCTTGAGCTCCCTGTGAGATCAGGCTGGAGCTGGTTTTCACCTAAGGTGACATCCTTGCTTAGCTTTCTTTTTCCCCACTTCCTCGTTCTACTTCCCTCTCTCTCTTTCTCCTGAAAGCCATTTGCACAAGAACCGCCATCTCAGGGGCCAGATGGATCCCAAGTAAAAAAGACAGATACTGTTTTCTGTAAGATTTGGTTTTATTGTGTTTCCTATCCTAAAATGTTGGGTAATCTACTTTCTTTATAATAACCCCTCTTTCCTTGAGTTAGCATGAGGTCTCTGCTTCTTGCAGCAAAGTGATATCAGAGAAAATATATCAGAGAAAATATATCATATATCAGCATGACTTTCAAAGCAACATAGAAATGTAAGCATTTGGAGAGGTAATGATTTAAAGTCCCAAAAATCCAAGTTCAACTCTTTGGCCCATTGCTTCTCAAATTATAAAGAACGTATAAGTCACCTGGGGATCAGGTTAATATGCAGACTCCGAATGGAGCCTGAGATGCTGTCTTTGTAACAGCTCCAGGCAATGCCCGTGCTGATGGGTTCGGAAGCACAACTTTGAGTCGCCAAACTTTAGTCTGTCTTTTGGTTCCCAAGTGATATTTCTTCCTCCCCAAACAGACGGCCTGAATGGCTCTTCCCTTTCCATTTTATTTTGCATGTCTTGTGAGATGTGGTTCTTGCCAATAAGGAGGTCTCAATGGCTGAGGTGGCCGGGAAAGCTGTCCTTTGTAAAGGTGGTATGTTGTAAGTAGAGCTAACTGTAGACTATGGAGGCTGATGGGGGCACTTGCTCATGAAGAGGAAGTCAGGGAAGTCTCCTTGAAAGAGATGGGCTATTAGTGTATCACTCTGTGTAAATACCTCCTGATTCCTACCTTTTTGCTCCTTTAAGCAAGGACCATACACTAGAATCCCAGGACTGCTGTGACATCACTCTTGCCTGCACTCTAGTCCAGGTGCCCTGCCTTCTGAACAAGACTATCCACACCTGAGCCACCATATCCCTTTGGTCATGGCCTTAGGCCTCCCACTCCCTACGTGTTAGAGAGCCTAGCATGCCTGTCCATGATTCAGAGCCTGTTTTTATACTGCATCTATAAAGAGAAGCTCAGGAAGTTCAAGATACAAGAAAAAATTTTGTGTTATTTCTACAACATTGACTGCAATTCCCCCTTTTATTATAATCCTGGACAAGTCCTTGTAAACATTCCCCTTTCCAAACTGAGATTAATTTTCTTTGTTCATGGCTGCCAGCAGCTTCGAAAGGTTTCTTCCATCTGCTCATTTTTCCTTTGCCATTCTCCTTTCTTTGCCCCTCTTCTTCCCTCGGGGTTCAGAGAGTGGAGGCGTTGCCTCAGAAAGGCCACTGTTGTCCTGAGTAGGGGGAGGGAAGTCTGCTAGTTGCTAAGCCATCTTCTGTTGGCAGATCTGGGAGTTTTCACTTGTAGTCTAGAAGTAACTGGACAGAGAAAAGGTCCTTCACTGATGAATCCTTTCCTTAAGTTACGCTGAGAATGCAGATGTGCCAGGCACTGCTCTCGGTGTCATGGACACAGCAATGATCAGGCAGGGTCCCTAACCTGACAGACTAGCTGGGTATGTTTCATGTTCCTCATCAGTGGGAGCACCTAACATGCACATGTGTGTATACACACATGCACTCACACACACACACACACACACACACTGATCTTGAACCTCCTTAGTGACCCAGTCTTACTGTCTTCAGGGAAATGGCCTCTGTCCCAGGCCCAAGGAAAACAAAAGAAATTCCTAGAAACATATCTCACACCTGTCAGCATGGCTATTATCAAAAAGATAATAAATAACAAGTGCTGACAAGGATTTGGAAAAAAGGGAACCTCTGTGTACTGTTGGTGGGAATGTAAATTGGTGCAGCCACTGTGGAAAACAGTATGGAGGTACTTCATTTATTTTTAAATTGCATAAGACCTAACAATCCCACTTCTGAGTATATATCTGAAGGAACTGAAATCAGAACCTTGAAGAGATCTCTGCACTCCCAGGTTCATTGCTTTATTATTCACAATAGCCAAGATATGGAAACAACATCAAAGGATGACAGAATCGATGAAGGTGTAATATATACCAATATTATTGAGCCTTAAAAAAGAAGGAAATCCTGCCATTTTTGACATCATGGATGAACCTGGAAGCTATTATGTTAAGTGAAATAAGCAAGACAGAGAAAGACAAATATTATATGATCTCATTTCTATCTGGAGTATAAAACAGCCAAACTCATAGAAGTAAGAAGCAGAATGGAGGTTGCTGAGGGTGGGGGGAAGGGGAAACAGGGAGATGTTGGTCAAGGGGCACAAAGTTTCAATCATGCAGGATGAGTGAGTTCTGGAGATCTAATGTATAGCAGTCGGACTCACTATATTGTGTACTTGAAGTTTGTTAAGTAGACCTTAAGTGGTCTCACTGCACACCAAGAAAACGGTAACTCTGTGAAGTGATGGACACTTGAATCAGCTCAATTGTGGTGGTTATTTCACAAGGTATCCGTATATCAAAACATCAAGTTGTATACCTTAAATATAAGCGATTTTAATCTGTCACTTATACTTCAGTAAACCTGTTTAAAAAAAAAAAAGAGCTAATACGCTTCAGTAATTTTTAAATCTGGGGACGTTTTGAGAACAAATCAAATGATAGAGCCACAGGGAAGGTTTGGTATCACTGGGCGGAGAAGCCAAAATGCTGGGGGCTTATTTGATGTGGGAGAGGGGACCCATGTCCCCTGGAGGATCTGGTGCCTCGGAGAAAGAGTGCTCTTTTTTTTTTTTTCTAATTTATTTCTAGGAGAGAGAGAGAGAGAGAGAGAGACAGCGTGACAGGGGAGGGTCAGAGAGAGAGGGAGATAGAGGCTGAAACAGGCTCCAGGCTCTGAGCTGGCAGTCAGCACAGAGCCCGACGCAGGGCTTGAACCCACGAACCACGAGATCATGACCTAAGCGAAAGTCGGACGCTTAACCGGCTAAGCCACCCAGGCGCCCCAGAGTGCTCTTGATAGGTGGCAGTGAGTTAGATCTGGGCACGGTGTGCTTAAACACAGAATTCCATGCACCGCAAGGAGAGGCTCTTGCCTAAAAACTGATGGTGAATACAGACAATGCTCCAATCCCTGTGGAACATGATTGCACTCAGCTCCCTAAATTCTGTGTTTCTCCATATTTATATATGCTGTTACCCAGTGAATACCTGATTAAGGAATGCAGCTGCCAAATGAATACATTTGTTGCTCATCAAATGGCACCATAAAGCCAGCGATGATGGGGCTTATTAGAAACCTTCTTTCACTCAGTGAAAAATCCCCCACATGTCCCAGCCAGTCTCAATATCGCAGCTAATGAAATGGGTAACCAATACACAAAGAGATGTATTCAAGAACAAATTAACTGCCTCAGGAATATGCATCATAAAGATTGCAGCCTGGAAAATAAATAGACAGTGTATTGGACAAATTGGCCTCGTGTTTAAGTGTTGATGGGTTGGAAATATTGGTTTAGCTTCTTGATAGAAGCAAGCAGTATGGGATCCTGGAAGGCAAACATTAGCAATGAAAAATCAGGCTGGGGACCTTCTAATTAGCTAGAACTGGGAAAGGCATGAGGAGTGACAAACATTTTTTGAGTCACTTCCTGAGAGCCAGCCAGACCCCGTGCTAGCCCTTTATGTATGTTACCACTTAGTCCTTTTGTTGTCCAAAAAGATAGGAGCCCTATATTTTTGTCCTCTCCTACCTGTGACCACATGATGAGATTACACAAAGAGATCTTGTTTTCTCTGTGTAAACTATTAGTGCAAAGCTTCTATCAGATTCTTTAAAAACACCTCCTTTAAATTGTCCCTGGATACTTCCAGTCTCTTGAGCCCTTGCTAATGATTTAAAAAAATATATATATATATTTCTCTTTGTTTCTTCTGCTCCAAATTCTCGTCCTGCTATCCCACTGCCCACTCTGCCTTGACTCTTCTCTGTGAAGCTTCCAGACCAAAGGGAAGCATCAACCTGAAGGCTGAATGTCCATTCCTACTGTGGCTCCTCCAAGGCCCGAGGTTGGGTATTAACACTCTCATCCCAATCTCTGGAAGCAGGAAATACAAATACACACACACACACACACATACACACAAACACACACACTCTAAGAGAGAAGGCAGTAATGTGGGTCTCCAGACATGTGGATGTGGATCCTGTGATCTGGGACAGGCTACCCGATTCTCTTAAACCCCTGTTGTCCCACAGGAGAGGCAGATGATACTGCCTTCCTCAAACGTCAGTTTGGAAGAACAGATGAAATACCGTGTAGAAGATTCGAGAGTCCTGATCTACTGCATCATTTTCATAGGCCTTCCTTCTTCCAAGAAGAGATGGCCAAAGAGTTAGTTGAAGGGAAGGTCACTGCAGTTGTGGGGCCCCGCCTCTCTGTGAGGGACTAAACGAGCTGATATGATGTGTGGGGAGACCAGAGAGCCAACACCGGCTGCCCTACTTGCTGAAACATATGCCCTCTGTGCTTGCTCAAGCAGCATTTTCATGATTATGCTTATTGTTTTATATTAATATGTTTAATATAATATTACTATATTTCATTACTTTGAGCTTTATTTTTATGATTGTTTTAAAGTAAAGCTAGTGAATTGTTTGGACATATCCCCTGGTCCATTACAGGCTAGTCAACAGTAAATTCCCATTTGAGGTTAACAGACTCTGAAGGCCTGTAAAAGGGCTATGTACCCTATTTATTTATTAGTGCATGTTCTAGATTGGGTTCCCCCAGAAGCAGACAAGGATGTGCATGCAAGTAGTTTTTCTGGGAGGGGTCCTGAGGAGGCAACCAGGAAGCGAGTGGACAGGGAAGGGAATGCATAGGCTGTCTTTTTGAGCAGGTTACTGCCATTGGCTGCTGGGAACTTCTGGTGGGCAGTTTAGAACATACAGCATGGTAATGTCTCCCGAGGAGAGAGGGAACTGGGGTGTTTATGCCCTAACTTTGGTTGGTTGAAGGCTGTTCCTGGGGACATTTATTCTCTAGCACTCCTAGCCTGCACACAGGGATACTCAAGGGAGAGGTGCAGGTACTGCAGTAAGAAGCCATCACCTTGCACAGGAACGGTGAGTGCCGAGGAGATGTGGGTAAACGCTGATGGTGTCTGTGTAAACTTAAAAATCTGGGGTCTGTAGCACATCCTATATTTGCAATTGTTTCTGTATTTATCTGTTTTTTGCTACAGGCTATGAGCTGTGTGAGGACAGAGCCATCTCTTCTTTTCATCCCCACTGTCCTGGCTGGAACAACCCATCAGCAAACAACTGCTGACTGACTGATTCAATGACTGAGGTAATAAGTGATTGAAGACTTGAAAACACAACAAGATCAAGACTGCAAATCAAATGCTTACAAGAGCCTGGAGGTATGAGTCAGAGGGCAAATATAGATCCTGCTTTTGAGATGGGCTGACCCTACTCGATGACAACACAAATGTTTAGGGTCAGTGGCATTCTTTTACCTCCTGGGCATGGAGCTTGACTACATTTCCCAGACTCCCTTGAAATTAGGTGAGATCATGTGATTGAGTTCTGACCAGTAGAATGTGGACAGAAGCAATATAGACCAATTCCCAGCATGGTTTGTAAAATTTCCTATGCAGTTCTCAGTATTGTCTCTTTTTCACCACCCACTGGATAAATGGAGAGAACTCCAAGCACTGAGAGGGGGGTGAAGCCACAAGAGGAAAAGAACCCAGGTCCCTGAATGACTGCCCAGAGGAGAAATTTCCACAGTTCTAACTGACCTGTTTTATATCCTGATATCAGTGAAACTGGGATTGTTTCTTACATCAGTTCCGTGGTCTGATTGACACAGCGCCCTAAGGAGAAGTGTTGGGAAGAATGCTTTGGGAACTCCTTGGCCTTCTTAGGAGTTCATTAAGGAAGCTGTAGGCTCTCTACCAGGAAAAGAGAAGTATGGAGCTGGGGAGTTGGGCAGATGTGCTTCCACATATGTTAAATTAAACCCAGTTAAATGGATTTTGTGATGCTCTTCGAGGAGGACAGAAAGAACTTCAGGCAGCAATACTTGCCCTAAATTGTTGGTGAGAATTGCATTTCTCATCATCCAGGGATTCTCAGTATGATATATCCCAAAGACATGGGGTCTATTTTACTCCTTCTTGGGTAGCAAAAGAGTACAAGTTACTTGTGGCAAATGGTTCTACTTCTGAGAGCCACTTTTCTTGCTCACTGTGTGAACAGTTAACAGTGGCACTGAATTTCACAAGGCAGGCAAAGACCGCTGAGTTTGAAGCTCTACCATCAACTTCTTTCTTGCCCTGGGAGATCTGGGACAGAGAGTGTATATTCTCTTGGTATGTATCCAGTTCAGAAGGAAAGGGGAAGTGGTCCAGTCCCTCATATGAGGCAAATTGTCCAATCTCTTTGCTGAATGTTTACATTACCTATATGTAGGGAAGCCGAGAGGAGATTTCAGAGAATATGATCCTGCTTTCCCAAGGATCGTATTACAAGATTCAGAAACCAAGTAAGGCTCACTCTCATAAAATGAAGACTCTCAGAGCCCATACATGGGGGCTGGGAGAGCAGGTATGGGAATCAAGGCAGCTCCTGAGGGTGGGAAGCAGAGTCACTGGGAGATGGGATAGACCCCTATGTTTTTAATAGTTACTTAGTACCTCTTTTCAAGATTTGAATTCCAGCTATAGAAAGCATGAGATAGCACAGAGCACTCCCAGAGACATTTAGTCTTATAGGGCCCCCCAAAATTTTCTAAGGAGATGCTCAGTTTTTGCTGATGCTACTGCTAGATGAGAAAAGGTAGCCTTTGCCATTGTCATGAGATTCGTTATAGTCTCCAGGTGTGCTCCCCAACCGTCTGATTATTCTGGACGCTCGGCCAACAAAACAGTTAAGTGCAGCTACAGTGCCCTTCTGAACAATGGCTGTGAACCTAGGAGATTCAGAGGTGAATTTTCTAGATATAGCATCACTCAGCAGGTCCAGGGCTCGGTGCTGCCTGAGGTCTATTCCTGGGTGAGAATTGACTATAGTCCTATTTGCTTCTTCCTCCTCCAACAAGCAAACAGCTCATCATGTGTGGCCTTTTTGGTTACAGATTGTGGTGTCTCCATGGCCAGGTACCTCCGTGTCTCTTATAATTCAGTAATCCCTAAAAATAATAATAAAAATAAAAAATGAAATAGTCCCAAGGCAAAATTTGGGCCTAGATGTGCCAGTGGTCAGGGACGTGATGGCCCCTGCCCATCATGGGAAAGGAGGCATTTGCAGGGATGTGGGCAACCTGCTTATTCTGAGAGAAAGCCCCATTTCTGGGGTCTCCAAGTGACTAGGGACAATAATTTCAGACGAGTGGCAAAAACCAGACTCTCTGAACAAAGAGGCACTGGATTAGCTTGTTGAATGCATCAAAAACAGTCTTGAGATCCTAATGTTTCACCAGGGCCTTCTAACACTTCCTTGTTTGGTCATTTGGGCCATGCCATCAGGAGGCAGTCACGTCTCTGCAAACAGACTAGTTTCTGCCTACAGGCCAGGGTGGAGCTTTCAGAACCGAGAAAAATCAAATCAGAGCAAAGATTGCCATGGGAGGGAGAAGGAGAAGGTTTTACTCCCTCTTTCAGTGTTCATTAGTGTGCTATCTAAAGGCTTATTTATCTCTTAAGGCATTTATGAAGTATTTTCAATGCATGAGGCATGGGAGGGTGGTGGATGAAAACACAACTAAGGTATGAGCCTCACTCTCAAAGGAATTATAAACTAGGGGTAGTGATAATAGGTAATGTTCATAGGGTGCTATGTAGTTTGCAAGGCTCTTTTGGTACATATTGTAATGCCACTGATTATAAGTAGTATTCAATAGTTAGCATTTTTCCCGAGTGCATCAGGCAACTGAGGCTCAGAGAGGTCAAGCAACTTGACCAAGTTCATAGTTCACACAGCTTGTCAGAAAAGAGACGAAATTTGAACTTGGATCCTCTGTCTAAATCTCTTGCCTCTTAAGTCAAGGAGACAGACATGCATGGTAAAGTGATAGGAGAGATTATTTGAATATTAAAGAAGAGGAAGGAGCTTCCATGATGCAGGGATTTTTTTAAATGTTTTATTTATTTTTGAGAGAGAGAGCATGAGTGGGCGAGGGACGGGGTGGGCGTTGGGGGACAGAAGATCTGAAGCAGGCTGTGCACTGAAAGCAGCAAACTAGATGCAGGGTTTGAACTCATGAAATGCGAGATCATGATATAAGCTAAAGTTGGACGCTCAACTAACTGAGCCACGTAGGTGCTCCAAAGATACAGGAATTTTAATTTTTTAAAATTTTATTAATTTAATTTAATTAACTTATTTTTTTTTAAAGNAGCGCCCCTACAGAAATTTTTAAAGACAGAGGAGGCATACTGGTCTGCTTGGGGTCTTCAAGCAATGAAAAAATTACTATTAAGCTGCTCTACATGGGAAAATGAGAAAGATTATTTTTTAGATCTTTGAGGAGGAAAAGAGTGAGGAGGATGACAAAGAGGAGGAGGCATCGAGAGGGAAGCCTTCAAGATGGCTTTTGGCTGGGGACCATTTAAGGTGGTAGGATACTGCAGTTGCCTTTCAAAGCAGCTATGCCTAAATGCAGTTTTGGTCACTTGCTGTTTTGTAATATGTGTCTTCTGGCCATGGCCTTCCAACATCTTTGGCAAAATGTTTTGTATTCTTGCTTTTATCAGTGGGATTTTGGCAATTGAAGATTGGATTTTTTTTTTTTTACCTATGGATCAACTTGGTGTAAAACAAAGATGGCATGTACGGAAAAGGGATCCAGAGGCTGAGGTGAGCATCCATTCATTTATTCATCCATCTATCCATCCATCCATCTGTCTACCCATCTATCATCATCCATCATCTATCCATCCATCTGTCCATCATCTATCATTCGTCACCCCTCCCTCCATCCATCAGCTATCCATCCATAATCATCCGTCACCCACCCATCCATCTATCATCCATCATCTGCACATCACCCATCACCCGTCCATCCATCCATCCATCCATCCATCCATCCATCCATCCATCCACCCAACCACCCATTCACTAATTCATTATTTCAACAAATACTCATTGAGCATCTACATGTACTTGGCTCTGTTCTGGGTACTGGGGATACTATAATAAATGACACAGATAGATACCCTATTCCCAGGAGCATCCAATCAGTATGAAAATCAGACCATAGTAAAGTACCTGAATAGGTTACCAAGATAATTTTCAGACTGTGATACACACTATGAATACAATAAAACAGTGATGTTATAGAACAGTGGCTGTCAAAGTTTTGCTCCTAGACTAATAGCATAACATAACCTGAAAACCTGTGAGAAATGTACATTATCAGGACCTGCTCAGACATATTGAATTAGAAATTCTGGGGAATGGGACCCAGCAATCTGTATTTCAAGCCCTCCATACACGTTCAAGTCTGAGACCCACTGGTATAGAGAGTGACAGCGTGGTTACTTGAGGTAGGGTAGTCTGAGAAGGCTTCTTAGAGGAGGTAACATTTGAATTGAGATCTCAGTGCTATGAGTTTAGTTGTGTAAGTCTAGAGATATGTGTTCCAGGCAGAGAGAAAAGCAAATAAAAAGGCTTTGAGACAGGAACAAAGTTGGGGGCCTTTGGGGACTGGAAAAAAAAAGGCCAGTATGGTTGGAGTGTGGTGTACAGTCATGCAAATTCATGATGACAGACAGCGCTAGGAACGTTGTGGTTGCTCTTTGGATATTCATTCTCTTTTTTATAGAAATGTGGTCTTTGCACATTTGCATTAGAAGCTACATATCGGGATTCTTTTTGAAAGTAAAATAATTAATTTAAATCTTACTAGTAATACAGATATAAATTTTCTTTATAAATGGATTTCTTGGCTTCTTATGAAGCTGCAGTTTGTCTTGGGAGGATTGCAGGGGGCCAGGAGGCAAGAGAATTGGGATCTAATTCTGTTGCACTCTCTTCACTGCTCCTGACCCCATCTGCAGGGTGAGGAAGGAGAGCTGGTCTGTCTCCCGAGAGAGAAGACTGCTGGCATCTCCTTGAGGGTCAGTCTAGTTGTCCTTCAGCCCCCTTCGCCTCCTTTTCCTCTTCCTGGTTTGACCTTGGATGGATGTGCCTGGGGCAGGGCAGGGGGAAAGAGGCAAACAGGTTCCCTTGGAATTACCACCTGTGTCAAATGATGTTTTGGAAATCTGCTTTGAATATACAGTAACACTGGGAGCTGGAGCCCATGCTCTCCATGGCAGTTTTCTTTATAGTTATTGCTCTGCTGCTGAACCCAACAGTTTTATTTCTCGCAAACAGACATCTGATGAAAAGAATAGTAAACAGAGCTGCAAAATCAGGAGCATGGCATTTGGACTTGACTCTGCAGGATTGGAGAAAGAGGGAAGGGAACAAACCTGGACCTTCCCCAGGGAGGCTGTGAAGTGCATTGGGAAGACCCTCGGGTGAATCCTCTAACTTGGATGCACCCACCCCTTGAGCCTGAAGCCTCGGAGTCCATGGTAGGCAGCTCATTCTTTCTTGCTGCCACATCCCTTCACCCAGGCCTCTCTGAGCCTCTGTTTTCTCATCTGCAAAATGGGGATGATGCCTCTTATACAGTATTAAATAAGATGAGATGTGCCAGATGTCTGGCACACAGTAGGTGCTCAATACATGTCTGTACTTGTCTTCCATCCCTACCCTGGGAGCTGGGAAATGTCTTTCTTCCCTAGGCAGTGGCCAAGCCCCTTTTTTCCTAGAACTCTCTGGGTTTGTTTGCTTGTGTACTAATTAGGCACAGCAGCTAAGAGTATTCAAACCTGCAGCATTATCTTTTCCCCAAGCTGCTTCAGTTGATAGAGGGTTGGTGGTAGATGACAGCTTGTTTATCCAGGGAGGCTATAAAATATTCTGTCGAGCGAACACACAGAAAAACTCATTTGTCTTGTCTTTTGTCTCCACAGCTACATAGTTCAGAAGGGATGCTCTCATCCCGTGTTACTGACTGCTTGCTCCTCTGAGCATGCCCACAGACCCTCCTCTGCCACCCCCCCACCCTGCCCTCCCTCTCACCACACTGCCTCTACAAGAGCATCCACCATGATGGCTCTATTGACCACTCCCACCTCAGACTGCTCCCCTGAGCAGTACCCCGGACATGACCGCCTGGATGTCCACAGGCCTGTCTGCTTCCTTCCCACACTTGCTTCTCTTCTCTGCATCTCAGCCCTTACCAACACTGGCCACCCACCCCCTGAGCCTGAAACCTGGGAATCCATGGTGGGCGTCTCATTCTTTCTTGCCGCCACATCCCTTCACCCATCAGGTCCTGCCCAGGTTCTCTCCCACATCTCTCTCCTGACTGTCCTTCCACTCAACCCCAGCCACCACCACCCTGTGGAGGGCTCCCTCCCTCCGCATGGCTGCAGCCAGGGGTCTGGTTCTAGAGCACACACTGGACTGTGTCAGCTCCTGCTCCCGGGCCTGCAGTCCTGAGGACAGGTGGAGGGAAGATTTGTGATCACCCCCAGAGGCCATGGGGCGGAGGATGTGGGGAGGTGAGGGGGCAAGAAATGAGTTCAAGATTTTGAGAAAAACAAATAAACGAAACCAAACATTCTGGCCTTCAATGCTAGTACCAGCACATATTAGCTGTGTGACTTCTGACAGCATTTAAAATCTCTTTGGAGCCCAATTACTTCATTTCTGAAAAGGCACCAATCATTCCTACCTCAAAAAGTTGCTGTGACGTTTGGATGAAACCATATATATGGAAGATGGTAGAGGTTTGATCAATGTCAGGCTTTTCTCCTTGTCTTTCACTTTGAGCAGGACTTTGTAGTTCTCAGCAGCCTTTCTTAGATCGTTCATTCATTCCACATGTTGATTGTGTGCCTACTATGATCTGGGCCAGTGCTAGGTGCTGGAGTATAGTGGAGACAAGACAGGCTTAGTCCCATGTCGCCTGGAGTTTACATTTTTGGTGGGGAAGACAGACCAAAAGCAGGTGACACGTAAGTAATATAATATCAGGCAGTGTTAAGAGCCATGTTGAAAAATCAAGCAAAGTAAAATAGGAGTGATGGAGACTAGAAAATCCCTGGAGCTGAGATCTGTGGGAAAGAGTCAGTAAACAAGCCAAAGAATAATTAAAATAATTTGCTGACTGTGATAAGTGCTGGGAGGGAAGCGAGCATGGTTATGTGACACCACAGGCAGGTTGACAGAATTAAATACTAAAAGTGTATGGAAAGTGACTTGTATGATGGTAAGTGGTGACTCGTATGACGATAAGTGACAGACATTCAATGACCCATTCTTTCCCCCAACAGCTCTCTTTCCTGTACCTTTAATTTCTTCCTCTAATAGATCCCTCCCACCAGCATTTACTCACATGAAGGCTGTTTGTGCTTAGAACATGCCTCTGCCTCGAACTCCAGGCTTTCCTCCAGCTGTGATCCTACCTCATCCCCTCCAGAGAAAACCTTTCTGGAGTTGTCTACACTTCCAATTTCCACGTCTACTTCCTTAGTTCATCCTTCAGCTCCATCAGTCTGGCTTCTGCCTCTAGAAGGATTCCAGAATCTGCTTTCTCTGAAGTCACCAATGACCTCCAAGGTCATGGTCACTGTACCCTTTGAGTTCTCACATCCTGTCTCCTGGCCATATTCAGTATCATTCTCTCTAGCTCCCAACATGTACACCACCTTTTCAAGTTTGTTTCCCCCACCTCTCCTCACTCCTCCTCAGGCTTCTTTGCTGACTTCTCTCTCTCTGGTGGTTCCTTAGATGTTGGAGTGTCCCAAGGTTCCATCCTGGGTCTCCTTCTCTTCTCTCCCTATACACAATCCCTGGGTAAGGGTTCAAGTCTCCCAAATTCCTATCTTTAGCTCAATTTGCTCACCTGATCTTCTGGCCTATATTCTCAATTCATTTTTGGATGCCTCCACTTGGAAGTCCCATGGGCATCTTGAATTCAACAGTTCTAGACTGGAATTTACCAACATCTTCCTCCACCAACTCAGCTCTCCTAATCTTCCCATGTCAGTGGGTTTTACTGCTACCCACCTGTGGCACAAGCCAGAGCCTTGTAATTCACCTGTTCCCCTTGAGCCCTCCTTTGCCCCCATATCTGCTGGCCGGCAAGTCCTGTGGATACTGCCCACTGAGTGCTCTCAGAGGTGTCCTTCCACCACCACTTCCTCTGCCCCCTCCCTAGCCTGGGCCTCCAGCATCTCTTGTCTGGACCACTTAAGAGTCTCCTTGCTGTCTCCGCTGTTTATCATCTGATCCATCCTGCACACAGCAATCAGAACAATTGCTCAAACATGCAAACCCGATGGTGCTCACTCTCTTGGTTAAAACCTTTCAGGGCTCTTCATTCAGTGTCCTGAAGCCCGGAGAGAAAGAGCCATTTGTGAAGGTCTCCCAGCGAGTCTGGTGTGCTTCAGACTAAAGCAGAACAACTCTCCTCTTAGCCATGACTGGAAGGAAACGAGGCTTGAGCAAGGACCCTTCCCCATAGATTCTGGCTCTTTCTGCTGCTGAAATCAGAAAGATGAACAAGTGGTAAGTCTTTCTGGAAAAGGGTTGGAAATAATGCAGGGTCTCTTTGCCTTTGCCTTGGACTTCTGAGGCTGAGGCCCTGGTGTCATGTTAGCTTTTTCTGTCACCATTCCAGACCCCTTACAGTTCTGCCTCAGCTTTTTCCCATGCCACCTCTAATACAGATCCTCACCTGCAGACACTCTTGTCTACTGTCTCGCACCTGAAATAGTTTGAGTTTCTCAGTGGCTATTGGCACAACCTGGCTGGGCATAGGTCTGGCTAATATTTGAGAGTAGGAATATTCAGATAAGGTGGGAAGTCCTTGCAGGCTGAGCTGAGATGGGGTGATGCCAGGCCAGGGTCAGTCAGTGAGCCCTTGGCCACAGACTGGACTGTTAACCAAGTCATAGATTAGGCCCTGACTCTGGCCACAGACTGAACCCTGATCTTGGCTGTAGATTGCATCCTGACCCTGGACCCAGACACAGCTCTGACCCTGCTTCCAGATTTAGCCTTGATTCTGGTAATAGACTGAGCACTGATCCTTATCTAAGACTGAGCCCTGACCCTGGCCACAGACTGAACCTTGATCCTGGTCCCAGACTGAGCCTGACTCTACTGCTAGACTGAGCCCTGATCCTATTCGCAGGCTGTGCTCTGACCATGGGCTAACCCCTACCCAGCTCACAGACTAGACCTACAGCTAGGGGCTCATGGTGAGAGTGTAGCCCACTCAGGGGAAAGCTGTCCCTTTAGAGGAAGGGGCAGGAATGGTTTTTCCTGGGAAAAACAGAACAGGCTCAGGCTCTGGTATTGTTTCACTTATGGATTTGAGGGATCACAAGCCACAAAAGAGCCAGACTCAAAGGACTGCTGCAAAATCACATCTGGCAGAGCTTCTCAGCCAGTTTAGTTCCCAAATAATGGAGAGATTATTCCTGTGGCTATCCATCAGGCTGAGATTGAGAACATTTCAATGAGAAGGTGCTTTAATGACTCTTCAAGGATTTGGGGCCTAATGAAGCACACATCAGAGGACGATTTAATCTTTCCCTCATAAAACCCTCACAATAAGATCAACTTCAGAATCCAAATTCATCCTGACATAAAAATGTAAGATCAAGACAGTCCCGGATCACTGATAATTGTCTGGGGCTAATTGCTGTGGTCTCGGTGCAGGGGCAGGGGAGGGGCTTGGGATGAGCCAAGGGAGGGTGGGTGTGGTAGAGGGCATCCTGGGACATGCTGAACTGTCCCCTGCGAGGTCCCTGGAAGGAGGACAATGACACTGGAAGAAAAGATAGAAAAGGTAAAAGTGGGCAGTGGATGGTCCTGCTTCCTCTGGTCCTGAAAGGCGGACCCTTTCTCCCCAAATCCCTCTCCAAGTGGGCTAGTGGTCCCCAGATACCCCACAACCACCTGACTCCCAGGGTGTCATGAAGGGGCCAGGAAGCCCCTGCTTCCAAGCCATAAATGTAACAGATAGAGCTTATGAGAGCTGCTAGGGAGAAGACAAGAAGGAGGCTGTGATGGAATGATCCAGGCATGTGTGGGCTGGAGCCTCATCCTTAGAACTGGCTCACCAGCTCTCTGAGGGTAAAAGCAGGGCACTCTGAGCACGGGCTCCTCTTGTTTCTTCCCACACATTGATACTACCTGGGGTGACACACATCATCAGGCCCAGGCAACCATGGAAGCAACATCACCTTCTCACAAATGCTGAATTTTTCCCATGCCTTCAGTTGTAGAGATTTTTTTTTTCAGAAATGGGCTTTAATGTGAACAAACAGAGCCCCACCATTGATTTCAAAACATATTTTATAATACGGCAACAAAATAGGGAAACGTATTTTATAATAATTAGATGGTAAAAAATCAAATTTAATCAAGCTCTGGTCAGTGCATAGTATAGTCATTTATACTAAATGTACGTTCATTAAGTATTGCAGAGCCAGAGAAGTTACATGATAAAGTAATGGGACCCTCCTCTCGTTTTTCTTTCTACTAAAAGAAGACAGAATTCTTCTTTTTTTAATTTTTTTTTTGTTTGAGAGAGAGAATATGAGCAGGAGGAGGAACAAAAGGAAAGAGAGAGGGAATCCTAAGCAGGCTCCATGCTCAGTGCAGAGCTCGACGTGGGGCTTAATCCAATGATCCTAGGATCCTGACCTGAGCTGAAATCAAGAGTTGGAGACTCAACCAACTGAGCCACCCAGGTGCCCCCTAGAAGATAGCATTCTTAAGTGAGGCACAGACACTTTAATGGAAACCATGAACAGATTTTACTATAAAATGTTTCTTAAACTTAAAAAAACTTCTATCCAGTGAGACAAAACACCGAGTAAAAAGAAAGCGGAGTGGGAGGAAATATTTGCAGCCTATTCAACCCAGAACTACTCTACCAAATATATGAAGAATTTCTTCAGATCTGTAACAAAAACACAAAGATGCCTTAGAAGCTTAGGCCAAGAGTGTGTCCAGGTAACTTCTAGAAGAAGAAAGCTGGACTGCAGTGGTGGCTATAGAGGTGAGTTGGTCAGATCTCTTTTCAGAAGGACTCTCAGTAAGGAAATAACAGCTGATTGCCTTAACCTCAAGCTAAGGCAGCTTGGATCCACTGTGGTGATCACACCGGGTCGTGCTTCCTCTCGTCTGTTCCCAGCCAGTGACAGAGCCTCTCCGCTTTGGAAACCACCCCACTGGTCTGCTTGAGGCTTTCTCAGAGCAGCGCTATGATCTGCTCTGCACAATCCTCCTTCCCCCTCTCCTTTGGTAAGCGTCAGTCCTGCATGTGGGTCTGAAGGCTCTCCCATTCCCCACACTTCCCGTTGTCCCAGTAAGGCTGTTCAATCCTGTCTTGGCACCTGCTTCTCAGAGGACCCCAAACAATGATAGAACCAAATGTAAAGAATTATTGAATCACACTATCTTGTACACCTGAAACTAATAGGACACTAATTATACTGGAATTTTTAAAAAAATGTTATCCAGCCTTGCTTATAATTAAAGTAGCACACGGGGTGCCTGGGTGACTTAGTCAGTTAAGCGTCTGACTGTTGATTTCAGCTCAAGTCATGATCCCAGGGTCATGGAACTGAGCTCCACATTGGGCTCCGTGCTGGGCATGCAGCCTACTTAAGATTCTCTCGCTCCCTCTTTCTCTGCCCCTCCCCCGCTCGTTCTCTCTCCCTTTCTCTTATTCAAATAAATAAATAGCACAAATTGCAATGTGATATTGTTTGCCACATTATCAAACTGGTGAATATATTTTTTAATGTCTTTTAAATAATCTCTATACCCAGTATAGGTCTCAAACTCACAACCCTGAGATCAAGAGTTGCATGCTCTACTGACTAAGCCAGTCAGGCACCCCTGACAAATATTCTTTTTTTTTTTTTTTAAATGTTTTATTTATTTCTGAGAGAGAGAGAGAGAGACAGTGTGAGCAGGGGAGGGTCAGAGAGAGAGGGAGACACAGAATCCGAAGCAGGCTCTAGGCTCTGAGCTGTCACCACAGAGCCTGATGTGGGGCTCGAACCCACAAACCATGAGATCATGACCTGAGCCGAAGTCAGACGCTCAACTGACTGAGCCACCCAGGCGCCCTGACAAATATTCTTAAGAGATCATTAATACCTTATTTAGTGAGGGGGGGTGGGAACAGGATGAACCTCTTTCTCATACTGTGCTGGAGCCAGGAGTATAAAGTATACACATTCACCGATTCAGCATTTCACTTCTGGGAATCTGCTCTATAGGGTATATGTGTAGATGTACAAAAACATACACAAGCACGGTGGCATTGTTTACGTTAGCCAGAAACTGGAAAATAAGCTAAGTGTGCATTAATGCGGAATATTTACATCAGTTACGGAGCACCCACACACAATATAATTTCCAGCTGTTTGAAAGAAAGAGGTCAAGTATATGACATGAAAAGATGTTTGTGATGCCAAGTTGAGTAGAAAGAAAAAAGTCAGAACTGAATAATATACTGGGTAATGCCCTCTGCATAGAAAAACCCTTCATTAAATGAGTTTGTACACATACAAATTGGTGAATCAGTGCAAACATCTGGAAAAGTAGACGCTAAATTGCTAAGATCATTTGTCTTGGGGGAGGAGGGTGGGATTGGGTATAGCTACCAAAGGGGGCCCTCACTTTTTGCTCCATTTCCTTCTTTATTGTTTACATGTTTCAGTGTGAGCATGGATTATTATTTTTAATTAAAATGAGCAATACATAGGAAGAAAAAAAAAGATCCCAGAGTGTAACTGCCAGAATGAGGATTGACCCTTTTGGGAGGCCATGTCCATGTTCCAATCAGTCTGTTCACAGTGCTTGGACTCTCCTGGGAATACCCTTTAGTGGCTGTTAACAGTGGAAGAATTTTGCTCTCTTTCTTGTTTTTATCCTTTAAAATTACTTTTACAAAACGGTTAGCAGGAAGCGACATTGCTCACCTTAATCCTTGCCTTATGAACCATACCTGACTCTAAATGTTTTCTTACACTTTTCAAAAACCCATGCCTCCCCTCCCCCTCTCAGTCTCCTGACCTGAAGGCCAGATGTGCTACTGCTGAAGGTATGGTAGGGCACATCCAAGCTCTCTGGCCTCAGTTTCCTACCTGTGTTGGAAAATGTTGGATTAAATGGCACCAGTGCCTGGCCGATGTTTTAGGTTCTGACGGCCTGGCACGGAGCTGCCATCCTTGGCACACTCTGGACAGCTGAGGTATCAAAGAAGCCCACCCACAGTCCTCTGTCTGACCTTCAGCCAGCTCTTCCAGCCTCCCCTCACAGCCCCTGTCATCCAACGTCAACCATTCTTAACGTGTCCCTCTGTCTATGCCCTCTCCACATCCAGCTGCCCAAACTGCCCACTCTTTTATGACCTCCTCTGATCAACTCATTTGGATTTCCTTTGCATTTTTTCTATAGACTGTATGGTCGGCAGAAGCCAAAATAGCCCTTTGCCCTGCTTCCAATACGATCAAGCACGTCACATACACTGGGGGGAAAAGACCCTGAACCGACAGAGACTCATAAACCCTGAGTCAAAGCCAGTCTTTTAGCGTCTCTCAAACAATATATCCTCGAATACTTCCCTTAAGTCTGGACTCTCTAACAAAGACAGTTTTGTCCTTGGTTCTTGCTATTGTGATCTCTGAAGATACTTTTGTGAGTCTGATCATCGTGTGAGAAAGTTGCTGTTTTCAAGTCGTGAAAAGAGCTAATGCAAACCCAGTGAGCTAGGGCATTTTGCAATTGTTTTCCTTGAAGTAATTGCTATGTTTTGTATTTGGTGAGCCAGTCCTTGTGAAGCCTGACTGTTGCACTGTTTGCAAGAAAAACATTTTTTTTTCTTTTCTTTTTTAAATACTTCTGTTTCTGAGTCTTCCTTTGACAGATGGGATAACGTACTACATTAATTTGTGTTGTATTCTTGCATTCCCTATTCTAAGGTGGAGCGGCTTTTGTCTTTCCTGCTAAGGGAAGCCTGTATTATAGGATGAAAGGAGACATTGCCCAAAGAAGTGTCTCCTTCCTGATTCTGTTATTTTTGATAACCTAGGCTCACTGAGTACAGGGGGGTTCTGCAAAGTGGGGAGGGAGAGAGGCCTTTGGTGGAGATAAAGTATAACCCAGTGGCCAGAACTAGGGGGGTGGGATGGTAAGGAGAGAGACAGACGAACAGAAAGGAAGAGAGAGAGAGAGAAAGAGAGAGAAAATTCCCAAAGACCAGGAAAGACATGTTGTTTGGGATTCTGTGAGCAGAAGGGAATTCCTGGAGGTAGTTGGATCAAGAAAGGGTGACTATGAGGCGGTTTTAAGGAGGTGGGTCCCTGGCATTGGGGGTACCAGTCTTGGAAGTTTACTGAGCCCAGCTAGGCATGGGGGGCAGCACTGAAGGAACCCCAGGGGCTTGGGCAATGTCCCTAACAAAGGCAACCAGTAGACTACAGCCACTGGACATCCTTAAAGTCGGCTCTATGAAGATCCTTGGGAACATTCACTGGATCCTGGGGGATAGAAAGGAACCCCACGTATGAATTTCCTGCCAGCTCTGTAAGCTGAGACCTGAGATAGGTTTAGAGAAAATAAAATTATTGTGACATCTTGCCTTTCTGGGCTTAACACCCAGTACCACTTCTTTCAGGATTTAGCACCATCTCTCTTGTATCGTCCTTAACCTGTGCTCTCCTCTCCCCCCGCTTCCTGTCCTCCTCACACCTGCCACCTTCAGAGCGCCCTTCTGTTTATGTGTCTATCCCACTCCTGAAGGTGGGACCCACCTTTATATTCTAATTGTCCACCATGCATGGGGCCTTGTACCTAGTAGGTGCTCAAGAAATGTTGACTGAAATGAACTAAGTTGCACTGAGTTGTACATAACCCACCCTCAGCCTCCCAGGCGGTAGCCTGCTTTGTGTCTGGTTAGTATTCAACATGTTGGCGGAACCGAGGAAGGTGAGCCCATGGTATTCCAAGGTGACCACTTTGGAGGACACAAGATGAACCTGAATGTGTACGTTTGAGTGTGTCTGTTCAAAAGCGTGTTAGTGACCTGGTTTAGTCACGGGAGACTGGCGAGCAAGGGGCCTGTGCATCTGCGAAACGAGCCATTTCATGCCAACCCTTGCACAGGAGTCCGTGCTGCTTGATCAATTAACCCCACGCCCTTGTCTTCCATCTGCGCTTGGATAGAGATACGCAGCTCTGCTGTGAGTGCAGAAGGTAATATCCATCCTTCGAATGGGCCGTGTGTGCACGGGTAATTGATGGCTTCCTGGGATCCAGAGAAAGGGAGAGAATGAGAGGGGGAGAGATCTAAAATCAATTGCTTGCTGTCTGCACAGAGTGGCCAGCCCCACCTGCTGCTTGGAAGGACAGGGGGCATCTTCTGTGGCCTTTTGTAAGGGACACCAGCCGGCCAGATGGATGGGGCCTACATGGGCTGTCGGGAGGGCTCTTCCTCTATCCTCAGCCTCTGCTCCACTCTCCAGGCAAAGAAATGAGTCCTGATTTGTGCCTAGGGCCACCCAGACACCTGTCAATTGGTAAAAATGAGCTGTTTTAAAAGATGATGTCTGGCCAGCATGAGTATGCTAGCCTCCGTCTGAATTATTTTTTAAACTTGTTTTTAAATAAATGAGGTTATTGGCTACCTGAGTTCCATCATACTAGGAATCACACAGCCTGGGCTCATACCCTGTCTCCTCCACTTGTGAACTGTGAGCTCTTGGGTTTACTTTGCCTCTTTGGGACTCAGTTTCCCCATCTATAAACTGGGAATAATATTAATACTTAACTCACAGACCCTTGTAGAGGGTTGACTGAGATAGATCATCCATGGGATGATCACTCAGTGCTGGCTGGTCTGTTAACAGATTCAGTAGGAACACTGATGTGTTGAGTAGAGGATTTCCGGAGGTGTTTGGTCTCTGATTTTACAGTGTCTTCTTCCTTTGCTAGACTGACAGCTCCATGAGGGTTATAGCTGTGGCTGTCTGGTTTACTGCTGGACTCTCAGAACTTGGCATTGGGCATGGTTCAGAGAAGGTACTCAGTAAATACCTGTTTCAGGGAGAAGAGAAGAAAGATGATATGGTCATGATCCAGGGACCCAGGGAGGGCTGAGGTAGCCCTGAGGGTTTGGGGGGGTCAGTACTAGGTAAAGGTATCTGGCCATGGTTATGCTGGGGTGAAACTGTGGAAGAGGGTTCAAGGGGCCAGTCAGGGACACTGTGTGCAGAAAGGTGATCTGGAAGGTTTCTCACTACTGTCGCACTGACTTGGGTGTGTGGGGAGCAGGCCCAGGCTAGCTCAGCATAAGCATCGGTCTGTTTGGCTGGGGCAGAGTGTCTACATGAATGGACACCATCTGTGGCAGACAGGGGACAGTGTCAGCCACAGGATGGCAAGCAAGGACTTCTAGAAACTCACACTAGCTTTGGAGTCATACAAATATGGGCGCGGATCCCATTCTCACCTTTGCACCCTGGACAAATTATTTAACTCCTAAACCTCAGTCTCCTTACTGTATTCCTAAGAGAGGAACTACAATGCCAGTCCCACAAGATGGCCAAAATGAAAGAAATACATGTAATGTATGTAGAAATGAAATGAAGAAATACATGTAAAATGTCTAGCGTAGTGTATAGTAGATACCTAATAAACACTGGTTCTCCACCCCCCCTCCCCACTTTTGAAGATCACTGAAAAGGCAATAACTCTTTTTTTTTTTTTTTTTGGTTCCATTTGAAAGAAACAAAGTACTTTGCACATGTCTTTATTTAGTGAGTGATGGACCCACAAATTCACTGTAGGAATTCAGTGATTATTTTTGAATATGTGAAGTTTTTAAGTTCCTGCAGCTTCTTTGACTAGAAAGTAAAGCTGGCACCAGCTTCTGACAGTCCCTGTAATTACCTTGCAGTGAATCAAGCTAAGGTTTGTCTTTGTGCCTGAGGTTGGTGTGGGCTTCGCTGCCCCTCACCCTCCACGCCCACATTTGAAGGTGGCAGCTAATTATGATTTATGGTGCTGTTTGCTTGAAGCTAGTCTGCCTGCTTAAGGTAGGGTGATATGGGTGGCCCCCTTTCCTGTCAGACAGCAGTCAGGAGATTCAAAGATGGCATGGCCCCCATTATCGAAGGGCCCAGCAGCTTTACTATTAAAAATAAATAAAGTCTAGGGATATGCACTAATGCTGGGCTGCTGACAACCTATAATTCTCATGGTAGTGGCAAGATGTATTTTTCTTTCAGAGTTTTGTTAAGAAGTGATTTCCAAGAGGGTGCCATGTACACTGAGGCTGTGAATCAAAGATATCTTTTTTACTCTGTGGGGGTAGAGAAGGGAGGCCAGACGGGTTCTGTAACTAACGGGGCTATGCAAGTTCTGAGGTCGTTAACCCTTCTCAGACCAACAGGGGATTCCAAATATCGATTCCCTGATCTCCAAGAGAGTCTGTCCATCTATCCATCTATTGAACCATCGATCTGTCCATTTATTGATCCATCTATCCATCCATTTATCCACCGTGATTCCAACAAGTATTTATTGAACACCTTTCTGAAGATTCTGGAGGTAATAGTAATAACAGCAATGGCAGCAGCTAATGCACACAGAGATGGATAATATGGTGGTCAGGCTCTGGACTATGCACTTCATCTGATCTTCACAACAATGTTTTAAGTTAGGGACTGACATTATTATCATCAATTTACAGATGAGGAAATAGATGCTTCTAGAGGTTATATGACTTAACTGACCTTTCAATCTAATACATGGTAGATCCAGGCGTAAAGTCCAGTCAAGTTGATTTCAGAGTCTGTGCTCTTACCCACAAAACTCCACTGCCTCCCAGTGTCTCCCTTTGGTCTGGGCCACACCTCACGAGCCAGCATCTGTGGTATGGGTTCATAGATGTTGCCTAGGTTTGCCACTGGAGTCTCCATCTCTCTTTCGGACTACTTTTGATCAATTTAATGGGCTTCAGAGAGTGGGGTTTCATGAAAATTCTCTCATTCTGCAATAATAACATCACTAACAGTAATAATGATAGTAACCATAATAACAGCTAACAGGTATTGGGTTATTGCCTCTGGTCTAAGTGCTTTACGAGTAGTTTCCTTTCACCCTCACATCAGCCCTATAATGTTTCTTCATCAAATCCCCACTATTACTCTTATTTTATAGATGAGGAAACTGAGGTATAGGGAGGTTAAGCAATTTGCCATCTTTCCAAAAGTCTTCCTGTGATGCTTGGGAATACACTTGGCTGCAAATAACAGAAAATCTGTCACTTACTTAAATGATGATGATGATGATGATGATGATGATGATGATTATTTTAATCTCACATAACAAGAAGTCCAGAGATAGAGAGTCCAGGGCTGGTGTGGCAGACCAAAGGTGCCATCCAGACTCAGGTCTGGATTTCCTTTCCCCGGTTCTTAATGTGTTGGTGCTTTGATTGTTGAGTTTGTGACCTATGGTTGCAAGATGGCTATTCTATTTCTATTGTCATCTGTGAGTGCTCAGGCAGAAAGAAGGGGGTGACATGAAAGCAAAAGCTTTACCAGAAATTCTCAGTAAGCTCCAATTATACTTCATTGGCCAGAACTGTGTCACACATCCATCTGAAGCTGCAAGAGAGGCCCGGAAATTGACTCACCCTCACCCACTCCTTTCTAGGCTTTATACAAAAGGAAGGTAAGAAAGAAAGGGTTAGGGTTGGGTATTGGATAATGTAACCTCCAGTGTCTACCACGTCCCCTCATCTATTTTTGTTGTTGTCTCTGGGTCTCTTTATTGTTTTTCAATCTACAACTTTTTCCCTGCATTTTTTGAGTTTTCATGACATTGACATTTTGAAGAGCCCAGGCTAGTTGCCTTATCAAACATTTCACATTGTTTCCTCTGTATTACTCAAACTTTTAAAAAGAAATTGAGATATATTCCACATACCATAGAAGTCACTGTTCTAAAAATGTATGATTCAGGAAAACAATATGGAAGTTCCTCAAAAAATTAAATGTAGAATTAACATATGATCCAGAATTCCCACTTTCTGAGTATATATCCTGAACTACTGAAAGTGGGGACTTGAATAGATATTTGTATGAAAATCTTCATAGTAGCATTATTCATACTAGCCAAGATGTGGAAACAACTGAACTGTCCATTGATGGACGATTGGATAAATAAAATGTGGTATACCCATGCAGTGGAATAGTATTCAGCCTTAAAAAGGGAGGAAATCCTGACACAGGCTACAACATGGATGAACCTGGAAGACATTATGCTAAGTGGCATAAACCAGATACAAAAGGACAAATATTGTATGATTGCACTCATACCAGGTACCCAGAGAAATCACATTCATAGAGACAAAGTAAAATGGCGGTTTCTAGGGGCGACTTTTAAGAACCAGGAGCTTTTACCAGTAAATTCTTTTTCTTTAAAAACTGGAAGATCTGGCCACTCTGGGTCAAGGTTCCCATGGATGAGGTGAGTAGTGACTGTTTCCTTTAGTCAGAGTACTTGCTCTCCAGTTTGTCCTCACCACTCTCTACTGGTTTGGCCCAAGTATTCGTAATAGTAGACTGTTGAATTTCAGAGGCTGGAAGCATGAAGACCCCATGAGATATTGTTAATGTCCAATGGCTTGGACTTGGGTTGAGGCTGTGGGGATGGAAAGGAAAGTGTAGATACGAGGAAGTCTCCAATCATAAAAAGTCATCATCTGGAAACCAATAGACCTGAGGGGTAACAGGATGAGTCCAAAGTCAAGTAAGATTTGGAGCCTGGATAGGGAAAGTGATGGGGTTGGAGGGCAGGCATTAGAAGGCAGGGAAACTGGAAGGGAGTAAGGAAACATGGCATTGGGACCTAATCCTAACCTCCCCGCTTCACCCCAAAGAAACCCCGTCCAAGGATGCCCTAGTTTTGTCCATTTCCCAGAGCTGTGCAGTTATGCTCAATAGGATTCCATTGTATTCCCCCCAGGTATCCTGGGCCTTTGCAAATGCTTAGGTCACCCGGAGAGATGCCAGGAATCGTGGGCTTTCCCACAGCTTTGACTGTTGTGTTGCAACTCAGACAAGTCAGTGCTCTTTGAATTTCTTCTCTGCCATGTCCACCTGGGCAGATGCCAAGAGGCTCAGGTGTGGCTTGGGGGCCGAGCTTTGGTGCTGGTCCACAGCACCACTCACGGCAGGTTTTCCCGCCAGCACGCACTTACCATCCCTGGGAGCGGGTCCATTGCTTACAGTTGAGGGAATTTTCCTTCTGTTATTTCCTTCATTATTGCTTCTCCTCCATCTGTCCTGTTCACTCTTTCTAGAATTCCAAATGGCTGCTTATGGAACCTCCAGGATTCTATATTTCTCTTCTCTTGTTTCATCATATTTATCTTTTTGTCCCTTTCATCTGAATTTGGGGGCTATCGCTCACACTGATCTTCCAAATGGCTAATTTGGGTTGGGCAGTATCCAATCGATTGTTTGGCCTCCACTACATTTAGATATTTTGATGACTGTATTTACTTTTCCTACTGAAAGTATTTTCTGCTTTCAGAGCATTTCCTTCATAGATGCAGCATTTGTTTTGTTTAGTCTTGTTTTTATGTTTTATTTTGGAACAGTCTTAGATTTACAATAAAGGTGCAAAGATATTACAGAGAGTTCCCACATACCCTTCACCCAGATTTCCCCAGTGTTAACATCTTGCGATGTGTTTTTGGATCTTATTGCATATATTTAAGAGAGATTTCCTAAAGGTTTCTCAAGTGCAGTTGCAGGAAAACATTTGGAGAGACTCTGCAGAATTGGGCTGTTGTTTTTGCCACAAAATATTTTCTCATGGTAGGTGATATTTCTTTATTTTCTTATTCTTTGAGAGATTTATGTTTGCCCAAGACTGAGATGGATTCTGTCAGATATTGTAAGAGTCTCTGCTCAAATATTTCCCAAAGAAAGAGAGGCAGTCTAATTGTGTGTGTGTGTGTGTGTGTGTGTGTGTGTGTGTGTGTGTGTGTATGTGGTGGGGTGGGGGCATTTAAAGGGGTGCCCTCCCAGCTAGGTGGATCCTCCCCTATGTTCATATTAGTTGGACGTTAGTGAAGACAACAGCACTCACCCCTAATGGGTTCCATTGCCCACTCTAGTACCCCACTGTGGCAATGGCCCCACTGTTTGACCCACCACCCTCATGTTCAGGAAGTTTGGGTTAACTCTCTGTTTAGTTTGGGTTTCCCCAGATCCTGAGTTAGGAATTTAAGTGCAACTGGGTCCTGGGTGACCCAGTTAAGTATCCAACTTCAACTCAGGTCATGATCTCATGGTTCATGAGTTCGAGCCCTGCATCGGGCTCTCTGCTGTCAGCATGGAGCCCACTTCAGATCCTCTGTCCCTCTCTCTCTTTGCCCCTCCCTCACTCACGCACATGCTCTCTCTCTCTCTCTCTTAAAAATTAAAAAAAACATTAAAAACTGTTAAAAAAAGAATATAAGTGCAACTAGTTTACTGAAAAGGGGATTTCAGGACACATCTGACAGAGGGAGTGAGGAAGTGAGTCAGGGAAGGAAAGGCAGCCAAGACAAGGTGCGTAATCAGGCAGGTTACCTCCAGGGACACCTGCAGCTCATTCCCACCAGGGAACTCTGGGAACTGGTGGAGAGCATGTGCCTCAGATTTGTCCCACCTGAGAGGTGAGGGGGCTGGGGTACTTTTATAGAGCCTTCTTCCAGGGGCTTGCTACTTCTGGTTCACCTCAAACAGAGTTGGCTCTGTGGTCAGAAAGAGTTTTCAGACAAAACCTCGCAGGTGCTGGTGGTTGGAAGTCAGACTGGTGTCCAGGGAAGTAAGTAAGTGCCAAGATGAATCTGGGCCTGAGAGCAGGTGGGCTCTGTGCTTTCTCTAGACTTGTTGCTGTTCTCCCACCTCACACCAAGCTAAGATTTGCCCCTTGCCATGTGTCTCACATCTCACCTTTTTCTCCAGCCCCTGACTCTCTGGGCTTTTACTTTTTTTGGTGGGAGGATAAAACAGGTCTAGCAGAGATCTATACTGCCTACTTTCTGGGATGGACTGTTTCCTTGCTTATTTTGAATTGTGAGTGGGCCAGTATGCGCCTCAATCCGGTGCCATCTGCGCCACATCCCATAGACCTCCCACCATGATTCTGACTTGTTGTGAGCACCCATCTTTGTTTTCTGACACAGAGGTAGATTCTTCCCCTTTATCAAATTTCTAGATTTGTCTATTAATTTCTATTTGTAGAAAGGAGGAAAGGGATATAAATATATAGGCTCAACTTGGCATCTCAGAATGCAAGTATGACTTATTCCCCAAAGATATTCTGAATGCATTATCTTGGGGGCATTTGAACTTATGTGTATTTAATTTAATAATAGTTATAAAAAATGGCAAGAAGAAGCAGCCGCATTATTCACTTGGTTCAGAGACCATGTGTGTTTCCCCAACATTAACTTCCTGTACTTAAACTGACAAACCCTAGATAAATGCAGTAATTCCTTTACTTGTCACCATGATCAGCTCTTTTCCTCCAGCAGCAGCAATTGTATTTCTCATTAATTTGTCCACTGCTGATCCTTGGAGTGTTTGAATATTTAAAAAAAATTGTAAGAAACTGTCATAGCTCCTGTAGGAGACTGAAGAAGTAAAGAAAGTAAGCTATTGTGGTTTTCTCCTGGAGATAAGGATGCTTCTTGGCTCTTGAGCCAAAATTTCATCTTCCTTCTCTGTCGTTGGTGCTAAATCTCACATAAGCTATTTGTAGTTGATGTTGCTCTGGCATGCGATGGGCACAGTAGGGGAGGCTTTAGTTTGATGCTTAAGAGAATATTGTGCATTCTAGAAGGTCCAGATTGCAAAGAAGGAAGTTGGGATTTGAAATCAAGAGTTCTTGAATGACTTCATGTGACTTCACATGACTTTATCATCATTGGCAGAGTTGAGGTCAGACTGAGATTCTAACATTTCTCTAGTTTTATACCTGAGTGGAAAGTCATAGCTTGGATGTTTTCAAAAGTGACTGGCTGTTGTCCACTCGTTTCCTCATCTTTCTGGGCACACAGTTCCTCCATGCTTCCCAACTTCTCTTGCAGTCGGGTGTGGCCCTGCGACTTAGTCTAGTTGGTGGAATGTGAATGGAGTGATGGGTGTCACTTCCAGGACAGGCCCCTGCAAGCCTCACAGCTGGGCCCTCCATAATCACCCCATCTAGGCATATGGGAAGTGTGGAGGTCTTGGAAGCCACATGATGAAGATGGCTCCTCTCCACAAGAGAAAAGGAGCCTGGGTCCCTGAATCATCCCTTGGAGGAGAGCCATCTGCTGGTTCAAAACACCTCTTTAATCTTTATGTGAAAAGAAATAAATTTATATTGGGTCTGAGTTACTATGTATACATATTTTACAGCAGCTAATATTATCTTCACTAATACATCCAGGGGCTGGAGGCAGACTGGAGAGCAGTAGGATCAGAGCCTCTGCTCTCATCTGCATCTGAGTCTGCTTCTTGAGGCACCAGACCTGGGGCAGTTGGTGTGAGGAGTGGTCTGACGATGCGAGTGTTAACATGGGATTTTGAATCTGGATCACCTGCTGCCCAGCTGGCAATGAGGATTGCATCCCTGGTGGAGAGATGAAGTACGCATAGTTCCAGACATAGGTAGGAATAGGTAGGAGTGAAGACGTGAACAGTCTCATCAGTGGTGAGCTGCGATGGTGCTCTGAGGCTGGGAAAGCACTAGGTGATGATGCAAGGTATTGGGAATTTGAGAAGTGGGAGCATAAGGTCTCTATAAACTCAGAAATTAGACAGCTATTGCTAAGCTCAGTGGACACATTGGAAAAAGATAAGGGAAGACTATGAGTGATTAATAGGCAATTAAAAGTCAAGTGTGAAAGCCAGAAGCCCTTGTTGGTAGCAAGGGAAGGAGCTCTCATCTTCTAAAGGCTGAGGGCAGAGAAAGCTGAGGCCCAGCCCTGGACTTCATCTTGAGAGTAAAAGAAGATATATTTCCAACCTAGTTCCATCCACTAGGCTGTGGTGAGGGCCCTGGTTGGGAAAGAATGGGACCGTGACACATGTGACAGGGACATTTGATATGCTGCACCCCTAATTGTGAGTCCCAGATTCCCTGAGTCACCTGAGTCTGCAGAAGGGGCCTCCAGTCCTGCCCCCTGTGTCTGAAAGTAATGCAGGGGCCTCGGTCCTTCATGGCCTCCTGCCCCTCCAAGGATCTGCTCCTCTCTCCCTCTTGCCCAGAGGTGACACCAGGGTTAAGTCTCAACAGGCCTGGTGAGGGAGGAAATGGGATAAACCCCAAAGGTGTTGCAGGACCTCGTCGTCTCTGCCTGTGGGAGCCCTAGGTACACGTGGGAGCGAGTACTAGCGTGCTGGGTCCGGGGAGGGTGCTGTAGAGCTGGGTACTAGAGGCTGTCCGGCTGGGAGCGCGCTGCTGGCACACGGGATCCAGCGCTGTGGCGCGAGCCCTGAGAACCATGCACACGTGCTAGCAGCAGGGCTTCTGGAAGCAGGAGAGAGGCCATGTGGGCTGTGGGGGGTGCTCAGATGTGCTGTCCAGATCCCTATGTGAGACTGAAGTCTCCCCTTGTGGGGGAGGCTCTCAGCCCTCAGCTGTGGGTCCTCTGCACGACTGCTTGGGCTGAAAGGAGCCACTTCTCTGGAGGTCGTGTCTCCTGCCGGGGCAGCCTGTGCTGATATGCATATGTGAAAGCCCAGCCCCCTTCCTCCACTTGGGACAGCTCTGAAGGGCCAGCTTTGTTTGGATGGTCCCATGGAGTCAGCTGATGCGTTGTCAACAGGACAGCTTTTTTTCTGCTGCCTTCCACAGGGAGTGGTCCCAGGAGCATTTGCTGCTCTCGGAATCTGCTTCCTGGGGACTCAACCTGCTTATAGCTTCTTGGGAAGGTCTCTCTGTGTAGACTCACATGATGCTTCTGGGTAAATCCACTCTTCCTCTAATGCTGGAACAGGTCATTGGTGCAAGGGCCTTGTGTGAAGAAAGATCTATCCTGAAACCCTGGGGACCCTTTGAATGTGGAGAGATGTCCACACCTTGAAAGGCTCAAGGGGACTGAACTAACCAAAGGAATGGGAAATTCACACCCCTAACTCCTGCCCATTCTGGAGCCCATGCTCATTTAGTGGGAGGTTGATGGAGGTGGTCTGAAGTCCTGCTGACGCTGATCACAGACATAGTAATCCTCTGTCCATGCACCCCTGCACCCACCCATGTCTCTTCATTCTAAGCACACTTAACTACTGAGTGCTGTGCACAAGGCTCAATTCTAGGCACAAGGGGTTAGGAGGTGAATAGGACTCAGAGCCTGTCTTCAAAGGCCTCACTGTCAAGGGAGGAGTTGTGAATAGTCACAGGTCAGGGTGCTCTGGGACCCTGGAAGACAGAGGGACCACACTCTCCGTGTCTTCCTAGAGGAAGGGATGGCTGAGCCTGTCTTTGAGATGTGAATAGAAGTTTTATAGTTTGGGTAACGGAAGGTCAGTGGTAACAGCTTCTGTTTGAGGAGATGACACCTTCAACGCTGAAGAATAAAAATGGATTGCCTGGCATGAGATTAGGACATGGTGAGGTAGAGAGGGAGAGACAAGTAGCTAGAAGGTAGGTGGGGGGGTGCCAGGCTGGGCTGTTAAGAATTTATCCCGTGCACAGCTGGGGACAGAGGTGACCTTTGCAGGATGGGATGAGGGAGTTAAACACAATGTAAGTAATGGGCAGTGAGGAGTTGAGGACCAGGTAGGAGGCTACTGGGCCCGACTAGTAAGGACTGGAAAGACAGCGAGGGCAATGGAGGTGTTCAGGAGACAGAACCAACAGAGAGCTTGGTTATGCCACGTGTAGCAGGATCTTTCTTAGGAGTCTGAGGGCATGATGATGTGAGAAACGGGGAGGTGATCAAAGGAGACACAGGCTCATTTGCAGGATAGAGGGAGGGGCTAACCCCTCTGGGAAGACTCCAGTTTACTCCTCCTGGAGGGGCGTACAGAACGGACCTCAGCACACTGTGAACACTTTGTGGAAGATGGGCCCTCTCACCTGCCTTGCCTTAGCACTGTGCTTGTGTTTATGTGGCCTGACATGAAATCAGACACTTAGGGCACCCTGGTCACGCTGTGGATCCACTTTAATGTCGCATCTTGTTTGAACCCAGTGTGGGATAGGTATTTTTACTTTGTGCATTCCATGGTTAGATTTGGCCCACCATCCCAACCTGGTAAGAGCTTCCTAAAACCTGATTCTGTCATTCAATGCGTGTGGGAGAAAATTAATCCTAGCAGCTCAAGGCTGATCGTGAGCAACTCTTCATCCCCTTTTAGAACAGTTTGATTGCTCAAGGTTGGGGTGGGTGGGGAGCACATAGGGGACCATTGAGGTAAATGTCTTGTTCAGTAACAATTCTGTGAGGAGCTGGATTTGAGTATGCATGTGATACAGAACCAAAGCCGAAAAATGAAGAGAGAGAGAGAGAGAGAGTTGAAGCAGTTCAGGTAAGATGCCCAACCCCCAATCAGTTTCAGTCCTCATTTATCTTAAGTTCTGAGCAAAGATTCAGGTCAGCAATCATTTTCCAAACCAGTTCTTGATGTCTCAGCCTCCATGGGGCCTGCTTCCAGTTCAAGGCTCACTGCTGTTCCCAACTTAGTGACTCTGTGCTGGGCCTTGGGCACCCAGGTGGGAACTCAGCCACTCCTCCCTTTCAGAGCTCCTGGGCAGATGGAAGAGGCACCTGATGACCCAGAGCTCTAACTCTGCCCCCTGCTATGTGATGGGACCCCAGCCCCTCGGGGCAGCAGGGTTCAGGGACAAGGGGGCCAGGCCAGGCACTGACTTCCTGTGGAGCCTCAGTTTCACCAGCAATGAAATGGAAATAATGATCTGTGCTTCATATATGCCTGAGGGCTAAACCATGTACTGGAGATGAGCAAGTGAGCACCAAGATGTTTGTGTCTAGAAAGTGGGGTAGGAGGTAGGGAGACAGGCCTGCCCGAGTTCTATCAATACGAGGGCCCTAGGAGCCCCTGGGGAAATGTCTTCTAGATCCACATGTTTGGCTTGGGAGTGGTGGACCAAACTAGAGGGGAGTTTCTGAGCCCAGCACAGTTACTATCACTAAGTAGGTCCTTGGTCCATTCCAAAGCTTTCTGGAAAGGTTGCTGTACTAAGACCACCGGGAAATCCTATAAGCTTTCATGCCAACGTCTGCAAGGAAAGGATGATCCTCTCAAGCTGATGCCAGCCCCTTCCCCATATCAGATGCCCCACGGAGCCAGGTGAAGCCAAAGAAGCTCTTGGTGGGTGCAGGTGGCCCGGCTGCAGCCAGTCTGGCACCAGAAGAGGGGGTTGGTAGAAGTGGAAGGACAGCCAAGAACAGCCTCCAGGGATGCTCAGAAAGGTGGGCGGGGCTCTGCAGGGGCGTGGCCAGGGAGTCCGAGCAAGATGTGAGACTTGACCTTCTTACTGAGCTCTGGGTTTTTAAACATTGTAGTAAAATACATATAAAATTGATCATTTTAAAATGCACGAATCGGTGGCATTAAGTACACACACGGTGTTGTACAACTATACCACCATCTAGTTCCAAAAACATTTTCATCATCGCCAGTGGAGTCCTCATTAGCAGGCACTTCCCCCTCCCGTCCCGAGCCCCTGGCAACCACTGATCTGCTCTCTGTCTCTAGGGCTTTGCCTCTTCTGGACATTTCATATCAATGGAATCCTACATATATGGCTTTTGTGTCTGGCTTCTCTCATTCAGCACAATGTTTTCGAGGCTCATCCATGTTGTAGCGGGAGGCAGTATTTCAGGGCCCTTTACACCAGACACACTGATGGAAATCAGTCTTCTTCTCTTCCCGCTTTCCCAAATTTACTTCCACCAGTTGGAGCTCCAGGCTCCCTTCAGAGTGAAGGGAAGTGACCCTGGGCCAGGGCCGGCGCACCGGAGGCGCCCAGGAGTCGTGAGGTTGCACCGGAGGGTGTGTGGAATTTGGGGCTCGGGGCTGGGCTGACACTAGCCGCGAGCGCTGCCAGGGGGCAGCATGTTCCCGTGCAGCCCGAGCTCGAGCTCCGCGGAGCTGCTGTTTAGGAAGCTGCTTGGCTCTGAGCACACTCCCCGCATTTCCATCATGCATGTTTCAGATGTTCTGCTCCAGCCAAACAAATTGTCCGGGCTTAATTTCTGAGAAATCATTGTCAAGAATTGCTGAACCAGTTTAATTCTAAAGCACATATTTATACGGGGCTTCAAAATTCACATCCTCACACACCATTACAAATGGAAGGGAGAGAAAGTTTAATCAGGAATAAGATTAGGTCTGAGCAGGGAGGGCGGAGGCAAGAGTGGCGGGCGCAGCTACAGCAGGAAGGCGTGCGTTTGGTGAATGTCGCTTGGGCAGCCAGGGCTGAGGGTCGGGACTTCCCCCTGGGGTTCAAAGCCATGGACAAGCTAGTCTGGGGGAAAAATGATGTATAAGAGGAGCCCAGGGCTGTGTGTCTCATGCGACATCTGAGGCTTCGGGGTGACCTGGCCTATTTAGTTTTTGTTTCCTGGCCCCTGCTGCCTTCTCCTCTGTTGCTTAATGGGGGATACCCTGCTTTGTCTCCCCTGCCTTACCCAGGTGCCTGCCGTCAGCTGAGGTTGAAGGGGGCACGTAAGGCTGGTTACATGGCAGGAGGCAGCTGGAGCCTATACCCTGGAAGAAAGAAGTCAAGGAGATGTCTGCTAAGGGAGTTCCTTGGCCACACTGTGTTGGCCCATCTTCCTCAGCTGCAGAAGGTCTGTGCATGTGGCACCTCCCCAGGGAGGTACTGACCTCCCCTCTAGTGAGACCCAGGGGAGACAGAACCACTCTACCCCAGATTCAGAATGGAGGGTATGGAAGGAAGGCCTTGGGCTTGGAAATAGCAGAGCTTCTAGCGAGACTCACTGTGTGCTCTTGGTAAATCTCTGCCCCTCTCTGGGCCTCAGCATTCTCATCTGTCAAATGGGTGTGTTGGATCCATTCAAGTTCAGAAACAAACATGACTGAGCAGCTTTTATATACCAGACCCTGTGCTAAGATCTCACACTTCCATGACGTTGTTTAGCTTTCAAAACAGACCCCAAGGAGGCATTATGGCCCCCATTTTACAAATGAGGAAATGGGAGCTTAGAGAGCCATGTCACACAGGTGGCAGGAACTGTGGGCCTCACATACCCATCTGTGGTCATGAGGCAGCTCGGCTCTGACCCCCGGGTCTCCAAGCAGGTCTCCAGGAGACTACATGTAGGGTCTCCCTGCGTCTGTATCCTGCCTGGGAACCACAGAGTGAAGTGGCTTTGGGCTGTGGAGACTTGTGACCATCAGGACTTCAAAAGGGTCATCTCAGAAGGAAATCTTCAGTCTGAGTCAGCCTTATTCACAGTGCCCACTACAATGTTATCAAACTTAAAAAAGTTCCTTTAATGCTTATTTTTCAGAGAGAGAAAGAAAGAGAGAGACAGAGTGTGAGCAGGGGAGGGGCAGAGAGAGAGGGGGGGAGGTACAGCATCTGAAGGATACTCTAGGCTCTGAGCTGTCAGCACAGAGCTTGATGTGGGGCTCAAATTCATGAACTTTGAGATCATGACCTGAGCCAAAGTTGGACACTCAACCGACTGAGCCACCTGGGCCCCCCATCAAACATTTAAGGAAAATAAAGACTAAATCCACATTATATTTTTTAAAGAACTTTTTAAATGTTTTTTGTTTTTTTTTTTGTTTTTTTTTAATTTTTTTTTTTTTAATGCTTTATTTATTTCTAGGAGAGAGAGAGACAGCATGAGCAGGGGAGGGTCAGAGAGAGAGGGAGACACAGAATCTGAAGCAGGCTCCAGGCTCTGAGCTAGCTCTCAGCACAGAGCCCAGCGCTGGGCTTGAACCCACAAACCATGAGATCATGACCTGAGCCGAAGTCGGATGCTTAACTGACTGAGCCACCCAGGCGCCCCTGTATTCTTTGACACACAAGGCAGTATAGTTTCACGAACATTGGATTCAGAGAGGCCTCTGTTAAAATCTCACCTCTGCCACTTACTGACAGTGTGGCCTGGAGCAGGTTGTCCACACTCACTGTGCTTGAGATTTCTCCTTTGTAAAATAGGGATGGTGATCATGATTTAACCACTTTGTAGGAATTTGGTGGGGTAGTCTCAATAAACTGTCACTTTCACGCACATGCGCCGAATGGGAAGTCTGAGGTTTGTACCTGATATCAACTGAAACCCACTGCACATGTTAAAACCTTGTCACACTTGTAACAGCCCATCTTGAAGACACAGGGCTGAAAGTGTTGGGGATGGGTAAGCTTGGAGTTGGGGGTGTATGTAATTCATTCCAGACTTTTCAAGGCATTGGCCATAGAAATGAAGAGTGGGCTTCCTCATTCTGCTCAGCAACCTTCAACTTTATTTATTAAGCTCAGTTTTGTGTTTAATCTTTCTTTTTGTGGCGACACAGCAAAACACCATAATTTTCTAATGCTATATTGTGCCAACATCTTGGAGGATTTCGGGACAGATCCTAATAGCCAGCAGTCTCTGCATTGTAACAATCGGATGCAAGAATCCTTGAAAGGCATGCAACTCTAAAGCCGAGAACTGAAGCAGTTTTTCTCTAAACATTTATTACAAATACAAGCATTATTTGTATTCAGCACAGACCAAAGAGAGACCAAGCAGTTGGTCCTTTTTATTGCAGTTGAAATCTGGCCTGATCTGGCAGCCCTTTTTAGAATCACACACTGAATAAAGTTCCCAAGATGTGTGGGGAAGTGTGACAGTTTGTTTGTAGCACGGGTTTGCAGGGTGTGGGGGTGTCTGCCTGCATGGGAGAGGCACATGGGCCTCCAGGGAGCCAGAAGGCTTCAAGCTCACCTCACTCTGGGTTGAGATGAAGGTGAGATTGAGAGTAAAGATTGCTATATGAATGTTTGTTTTTCACAATGTTAAAAGGTCTCCAAGGTCAAATACAACCGCAGAAACTCAATTCCAAAGTCCATGGTCTGGCTTCAGGCATGGCTTGATCTAGAGGAGTCTCGGGTTGGATTCCCTAGAAGCAGAGCTTGCAGTGGGGATTCTTGTGCACGTGACTTATTAAGGGAGCATTCTCAGGAGGAGCGGCAGGGGAGGGAATCTGTAGGCAAGACACAAGCCAATGAAGAACGTGGTTTCAGTTGGAGTCTAGCTGCAGCCTGATCCCATGAAGAGTCCTGGAGTATGAATCACATCACAGAATAGTCCCATTCTAAGGCAGGACACTTGGCCTTTTGTACTCCCATATAAGGCAGGCATTGGCAATGGGCTCCCTCTGGAATGGAGAGCATAGCCTCCTCAGAATTTCTAGGCAAAATGAGTCTCTTTGGCTAAGGGCAATGTTGTATAGAAAGATTCAGCTCTGAGCTGTTAGCAATTTTAGTCAACACTTAAGATGGATGCATTGGTCTGCTAGAGGGGTTCTGACCAACAATAACTCGGCCTCTCCTCCTTTACCCCACTCTGAGGTCTGCTTCTTGGCTCCATTCTCAAATAGAGGGGGGACAAAATGATCACTGAAGGCCCTAAGTTTGTCTTCCATGCAGTTTATAAAGGAAAGAGGCCTCATCTCTCTTGGTGTTAAACATGAAGTTTTCTGGACTAACCCTGCATAATTTCTTACTCATCCCTCTAGTAGGGAAGGTGGTGGAGTTGGCTGTAATTGATATGGTAAGGCTCCCCACAGTGGGTTTTTATTTCTAGAAAAGGGAGGGATGCTGAGTAGGCAAAAAGCAGCAGCGACCCCCTGCCGGGCTCTGAAATCCCATTTAAGTCAGAAGGGCATTTGGGATGGAGGGGCAGCATGTGCACAGCTGTAGGGTTCTATGTAGTGCCAGACATTTCGGGGAGCAGAGGTGGACTAGGTTGATGGGAGGAGGCAGGTTGGGAGGGAGCAGATGGGGAGGACTGAGATGAGCAGGTGAGTTCCATGGACTAACAGAGGAGGAGTACAGAGGAGCACAGACTTTATCCTGGAAATTATCGGTTTGGTTTGAGGTTCTTTAGAGTCTATACTGGACTCTTATGCTATTCTTCCCCTAGGTTCTGGTATCAAGACAGCAATAAGGCTAGAGACTGTGGGCTCAAACCCAAGCAGTACCAATATCAAAGGGATCCATTCCAGGGGCACAATTTAATAGCAGGGCTGCTGGGCAACGGTCACATGAATTGTGGGGTGGGGTGGGGCATCACCTATGACATTTGAGGCCATAGTCTCATTTTGAACATGTCTCAGTCCAGAGCTGGGGTGGGAGGATGTTGATCAAGTCTGAGTAGCCAGCTTCGTCTTGAGGGGAATCTATTGTTCTGTTCAGGGAAACTGAGGCAGGAACTCAGTTGTAATGGTCAGGTCATCACACAACAGGGAGCAATTGAAGATTACACATCTCCTCAGGGAGCAAGTGGGATTCCAACCTCCCTTCCACAGGCAGCCATAGGTGCCAGGTGTCAAAAAGGGAGTTCAGCTTATTTTCTGCTGCTATAACAAATAACCCTCATAATTTTAGCAACCCAGTATAAATGATTTCTCCTTATGGATATGCTGGTTCCTTCTACCTTTTGGCTCCACCGTTTTAGGATCTGTGTCCAGTGGGAAAATGACATCTGTTTCCTAACTGCCTTACACAAATCACTTTTGCTTATCCTCGATTGGTGATAATTGGTCACATGACCTCACTTAGCTGCAAGGGTAACTGGGAAATGTAGTTCCTGGCTGGGCTTGGCTCCACAGGGAGCACTGTAAGCCACAGAAGGGTAGCATGCATTTTGATGAACAGCAGGCTGTCCCTGCCATACGGACCCAGCAGACACTCCATTCTTGAGAGGCCTCAGCGAGTGCAGCTGGCAGTGAGATCGTGGCTTTGCTCTGCCCACAAGCACTGCCCCTGTTGCAAGGCAGCCCCTAATGGTCTGAATGGATTTGAACTTTTTCCAACCCAACAGTCTGTGGAATTGGACCAAGGAGATAAGGAGTCAGTGAAACATGGAGCCTTGCAAAGTACACAGGAAAAATTAACCAATGCATGAAATGGCAATTTCCTGACAGTGGGACCTGGGTTCCGGGAAAAGCTTCTGAGTACACAGGGTTTGAGATAAAGCTAGTTTCCCTCCCGTAACCTCTGTTTGTGCTTGAGCTGTGTTTGATCAACTCGATTTCTATTTGGAATCAAGGACCTTCTCCCACCCGTTTATTCCTGGCCTTCTCCTGGATCCACAGTCAATGTGTGTGTAAGGCTGAATTCATAGCCGGAGGACATTCTCTCAGCAGCTCCTTGTAATGATCTAAATATAGACACCTCCCCTCGGATGCAGAGCAAGGAGGAGAGAGACAGCTTTGCAGACTCCTTGCTGGCACATCCTCAGTTAGGGCAGAGGATTGGGTTTGAGTCTCGGCCTCTGTGCTTATGACCCTGCTGAGTCACAAGACCTTTAGTCTTTAGTACGGCTCCTTCATCTGCAAAATGGGAACATCTGCTGTTGCCATGACAAAAAAAACAGATAAGAAACTCCAAAAGAGTTTTGCAAACTCTAAAGTGTTATGACAACATCATCAGGGCTTGTGGACAGGGTCCATGGGCAGTTTCAAGGACAGGCTCTGGAGGCAGGCTCTCTGAATTCACGTCTTGACTCTGCCACTTCCTATGACTTGGGCGAGTGACTGCACATCTCTGTACCTCAGCTTCTCATTTCTGAAATGAGATAATCGTAGTTCTTGCCTCATGAGGATGTTGGGGATCAAGTGAGCCAACAGATGTAAAGACCTTAGCACAAGGTCTGGCCTACAGTGCCTGCTCAGCAAACACTGGTGGCTCTTACCACTCCACAAAGGCCTCTGATTTTCCATCCACCATATCTCTTGCTCCTTTGGTTTCTTTCAGCTGCAGTGCCTTTTCCTAGTCTGTGGGTGTGGATCCTACTCCTCCTCTTGAGGCTCTGCAACAATGCCCCTCCTCTGGAAATCCCACCCTGATTCCAGAGTGACAGGTGGCACAAATCCAGGGAGTGGCTGGTGCTTCCAGCGGTCTGGCAACATGGTGGAACCACCTGCCATCACCAGGAGAGACTGTCCTCCAGGGTCTGAAATTCCTGTAAGTGGTCTCTCTGCTAGGATGCTTGGTTACATGTCTCTTCTCTCTTAATAGACAGGGAACTCTTTATGGGCAGAGAGCGCTAGTATGAGTTATGCTTGCTGCTATAACAAATGAGTCCCGATATTTTAGCAGGTTAACCCATCACCAGTTTATTATCCCAGACCAGCACGGGGCATCTGATAGGAGTGCCACCATATGTTTTGAAGGAATGAAAAGAATGCACAAATGAATGGTCGAAGTTCCCCTTAGGCTTTTTGGCAGCTTTATAACACCCATGGGAAAGAGATTTACTGAGCAACTCCTATGAGCTCAGAGTCAGGGGAGGGTGAGAGTGAAGATAGAGGCCCACGGGATCCCATCTCCTAGCCTTCTGCAATTATTCTGCAGAATGTCATTCTGCAATTGTTAAAGGCCACAGCAGTCACTTTGGTGCCCTGTGTCACATCCCCTTGGCTCACCTTGGACTCAGCCACAGGTACAGACAGTCCCAACACACAATGACAACCCCCCACTCCAGCAGCCCCTACTCATGTTGCCCTTCTCCTGCTTCAGCTGTAGCTATATGCTCAGTCCACATGCAGGGCAGGCCTGAATAGGGGGGAGTTAATACCACTGGGGACTCAGCTAGTGGGGATGGGAAACTGGTGGGTAAATGCCTGACGTTCTTTCTGTAGATAGTTCTGGGAGGCACCCTGGACTTGTCCTAGAGTCTCTTGCAAAGCTGAGCCCTGTGGCCTCCAACAGGGACCTGGAAACATGCCCTTTTCTGGCTTTCCCTCCTCCGTGTTTTGCTCTCCTGTGCCCCGCCTGGGATTGCCTCTCCAGTAAACGCCTGTACCCATGTCCTTGTCTCAGGCCCTGCTTTCAGGGGCCCACGGGGGTCACCTGCATTCTTCAGAGGAGCACACTGGAGCTCTAGGAGATTATTTACCCAGGGCCACACAGCTGGTAAGAGCCTAAACCAGGATCGAAACCCAGGTGTGTCTGATCCAAATCCAGGCCCTTCCTCTCCCCTGCAAGACTAATCACAGAAATAATTGTGTGCCAAAATGTTGGGAGTAATGTGCTAACACAAGAGGTGAAAACTGGGATTGCTGCTCCGAAAATGCTTCTGCTTTCTTCCATAGGCACACGTGCTGCAAACACTAGGGAGATGGAGAGGAGGAGAGAGGGAGCGAGGGAGGAGGGAGAGGGAAGGGGATGGGACAGAGAGGGGAGGGGGAAGGCAGAGGCAGGGGAGAGTCACAGAGATTGAGAGATCATAAAAAAAGAAGCACAGAGAGGCAGCGAGTGGTCTCACCCATCTACAAGCCTCTCCCTCCTCTCTATGCTTCATTTTTTGAAGCGAATAAAATTAGATGCAAGAAAAACAAGCAGTTACTTCAGCAAGTTGGTTATGTTGGTCCATTCCCACTTCTCAAACATATATTTGTTCCTAGAGAGTCTGTTTCTGTACTTCTTTTTGGGGGGGATTCCAGTAGAATCCAGTACTCCCTGAGTTGGGTAAAAGTATCATCATTGCCTTTATAAAAATAATTTATTATGGAAAAATTTATACAGGACATGAAAGTAGTAGTACAATAAACCGTCATCATTCCATCACTCAGTTTCACAATTGCTGAGCAAAGAAAACTCTGCCTACAATAACTCAACCATCATAACAATCTTATCCTGTGGGTACAATTTTTACCTCCATTTGGCAGATGAGGAGACTGAGGCCTGAGAGGTTAAGTCACTTTCCTAGAGTTATCCAGGCAGCTGGACTTGAGTCCATGTTCTTAACTTCCAAGGGAACTGATGGTGGCTTTTTGTACATATTGTGCCTTTTATGTCCCTGGGAGGGCTGTTGATTAATTCTTCAGGATCCTGGATAACATGTGACATATATGTGCCTTTGCTCAAAATATAGTCTAGATGCTGATACTCAAAGTATGATCCATAGGTTGGCAGTTTCAGCATTGCCTGGGACAAATACAGAATCTCAGACCCAGCCCAGACTTCCTGAGTCAGAATTTCTGGGGGATAGAGCCCCATACCCAATCTGTTTCCACAAGGCTTCCCTGTGATTCTGCTGCAAAGCATTGGTCTCCAAGACTTTGCTTCCTTCCAGAGTGCTCTGTGGATGCCTGCTTTGCGAGCCAGCCTGGGAATGGCTTCTCTCTCTTCCCCCTCCCTTACCCAGCTGCACGCTCTGTGTTTATTTAGACACTCCATGCCTGGTGTCCTGCAGACGACACTAATCCTCTGACACACTGTCTTTATGACCACACAATAGCTGCCCTGCATCCAGTAAATTGTCCGCACCCCAGTGCTCTGCGTGGTTTCTGCCCACGTGTACTGCAGGCTTCTTGAGGCCATGAGGATTGTGAGTCTTTCAAATGAGGCTTCCCGGTCTTCCTGGCCTGCCATCTCACGCTACTGTGATTTACATACGCAAGTGTGAGGGGTAGCACCTGTTAGAAATATACACCGGGCAGGTTTTACTTTTGTACCATAAAAATGGATAAATCTGCCACCCATAAAGCCTTATTTATTGCTAAGAGTTCATTATATATGCATGAAAAACCAACGAATTTAATTTCCCGGCGGTAACTTCCTGCCTGAGGCTGTATTCAGGATTGGAATTCAGGTTTAGGTGGGGGCAGCTGAGGAGAGCTTGAGTAGGTAGAATCTGTAGCCAGGTCTGGGGGTCCAACCTGGGTCGTAAGCATGGTCTGATGTAGCTGGTGGGATGTTTCAAGGAAATCTAGCTTCTCAGCTTGTTTCTGGCCTGTCAATGGGGATAATCATACCCACTGCCTAAAATTATTGTGGCAATTAAAATAATACCATATTCCATCAAACCAAAGCCACTGACCATTAACTGTAGGATGTGCTTTTATTTTATGCTTTGCCAAGAAGGAAAAAATACTGCTGTCCAAGCTAGATTCCATGCTTTTTAATAACTTAGGATTTTTGTTTTGTACTTATTGAAAGATCTCTTTTAAATTCATTTAGAGAAAGATTCCATCATATAGCACATGTTTGTATACATTAAAAGAAAAACATAAGCGAAATAAACTCCTGAAGCTATTCCTAAAACTTTTCCACCTTCAGAGTTCAATTTCTCTGAATCACTTTTTTTTTTATTGTAATTAATCTTTATTTGATTTTTACAAAGATTAAGTATATTTTGATAAGTTTATGAGACATTTTCATATTTTATTTCTTTTTTTTTTTTAATAGTTTATTGTCAAATTAGTTTCCACATAACACTCAGTGCTCATCCCCACAAGTGTCCTCCTCCATGCCCATCCCCCCTCCCCCCACATCCATCAGTCCTCAGTTTTTGTCAGCATTCAAGAGTCTCTCATGGTTTGATTCAGTCTTTGAAGTCTGTATTTCTCCATATAGTCCTGTCCTTTGTGCTACCCAAGAGGGTTCATGAGGCATGGATTCTTGGAAGAGCACTTTCAAATCTGCCCTCAGGATCCACCCCCCCAACCCCCAAGCTGCCCATTCTACAAATTTTGACGCTAGGATTTTTAGCATTTATCAGGAGGTGTTAAGAGAAGGTTTGCAGACAATAGCCAGGACTCATTCATTCCTCAAACGGCTGTGTGTTAGTTACGGTTCTCCAGAGAAAAAAAACAAATAGGATCTGTCTATCTATCTATCTATCTATCTATCTATCTATCTATCTATCTATCCATCCATCCCATCATTTTTTTTTCTTATTATGATAGGCTCTATACCCAACACAGGCCTTGAGCTCACAACCCCAAGATCACGAGTTGCATGCTCTACCCACTGAGCCAGCCAAGCGCCCCTCTTGGATTGCATGGCTACAGAGGCTGAGAAACTCCAAGATCTGCCATTTGTAGGAAGCAGGAATTCAGTCCAGTTCCCGAGACCTGAGTCCCAGTCTGAGTCCAAAGGCCCGAGAACCATAAGCACCCTTGTCCAAGGGCAGGAGAAGATGGATGTCCTGGCCCAAGCAGAAAGCAAATTCCTCCTTCGTCTACCTTTTGTTTTAATCAGGCCCTCAGCAGATTGGATGCTGTCCATACACCTGTACTGGGGGGGGTGTCAGGGTGCCTGCCTGGCCTGGCTGCCACAGGCTGCTGGACACAGCCCCCTTTCGGAGATGTCAGGATGGGAGAAGAATCATGTCTAGGATGAATCAAATGTGATAGAGGTAAAACACTTGGCAGTGAGTCTGACACAGAGCAATGGAGAGGAAATCAACACTCCCTCTGCATGCCAGGCTGTTTTAGTTTGCCTGGGCTGACGTAATACCACAGACCTGGGGGTGCTTAAACAGCGGATGCTTCTCTTCTCACAGTTCTGGAGGCCAGAAGTCTGAGGTCAAGGTGTGGGCAGGACTGGTTCATCCGAGGCCTCTCCTTCTGGCTTGTAGATGGGTTCTCTCTGTGTTCATGTGGGCTTCTCTCTGTGTCCATGTCCTAACCTCCTCTTATTAACATACCAGTCACATTGGGTCATGACCTCATTTTAACTTCCTTACCCCTTTAACAACCTTACCTCCAAATATAGTCATATTCTGAGGTCCCGGGGCTCAGGATTTCGACATAGGAATTGCGAAGGGCAGGGGTGTGTGTGCGCAATTCAGCCCCTAACACAGGCCCAGTGTGGGTGTGTTAAGCCAGGTAATGATCAAATTGAGTCAGTGATTTTATCTGCATTTTACTGATTGGGAAACTGAGGCTCTAAGAGATTAACACTACACAGTTAGTAGTAGGGAAAGCTGACTTTCAAATCCAGGAGGCCCATGCTGTTCCTTCCTGCTAGTTTCTCATGTGGGACTGTGCTTTATGGAGCAAGAGGGGACGTCAAGCATGATGGTCTTGGGGGTGGCGGGGGTGAGGAGGAGGTGGGAGCCTGATTTCCTGACTCCCCCCCCACACACACATTAATCAGTTCTTCCAATAGCTGATTGAGTGCCCTGCAAACTTTGATTTGAAGGAAACGTGGCTGAACAGAAAAGTTTGAACATGCCTGTATCACATACTATATTGGTTTCCCTGGGCTGCCATATAAATTACCACAAACTGGGTGGCTTAACACAGAAATTTATTTGCTTGTAGCTTTGGAGGCCAGAAGTCTGAAATCAACATGTTGGCAGGGGCCTGCTCTCTCTGAAGGCTCTAGGGAAGCATCCTTCCTTGGCTTTTCCTGGCTTCTGGTGCTTGTCAGCATTCCATGGCTTATAATCATGCCAGTCTTCCTTTTCCTCTGTGGGGTGTGTGTGTGTGTGTGTGTGTGTGTGTGTGTGTGTGTTCTCTTCTTCTGATAAGGCCACCATTCATACTGAATTTAGGATCGCCTTAATCCAATGTGAACTTATCTTAACTAATTATGTCTTCAAAGACCCTATTTCCAAATAAGATTATATTTTCCAGCACCTGGGGTTAGTACTTCAAAATATATTTTCTGGGGACACAATACAAACAGTAACACATGACATGATTATGCAAGAACATGTATTAGAATGGAAGCTGTAAGGACAGAGGGGGAGTTTCAGGCAGAAACCAAAGATGATGGAAGTAAGCTGAGAGTAGTCACAGGGGTCAGGGGTGATGTGGTAGGGTCCCAGGGATAAACTGGGATGACTTTACTTTTGGGGGGGCACATGTAGAATCTGCCATTTGATGAAATAGTTGGGAGCTGCCGTCTGTCTCTGCTTATTCCCCTGTATCATTCACTCAGTCTGAAACCCCTAAAACCCAATGTTGGAAAGGAGAAGGCAGGGGATGATGGTTGGTAAACACCAACACCACCCCCTCTCTCTTTTCTCCCTGCTGATGTGGCAGAAGCCTTTGAAGACAGCAGGGGGGCTTTGCTTTAAATCACAGGCATGGCAGAGTTTAATTCGTTTATAATCCTTGGTGGGGGGCTTCCAAAAATACCTTTTCCTTAAGCAGATTTCATTATAGATGTTAGTTGCTCAAACCTTGACTAATTCAGGTTAACATAGACCCCAGTGGAGTTTTTCTTTTCTTCTCCTGACATCCTCTGAAGTCAGGCCCAACAGAAATTAACAAAGAGGCTGTGCACCCCACACTTCTCCCAGCTTTCTATCAGAACGGCCCTGGGAGTATATTAATAGCCTGGAGTCGTGGCACAAATGGTTATTTATATGTGTAGGTGATGGCTAAAGTACACCCTCCAGTAATTATTCACAATTAACAAGCACTTCAGTAAATGAACAAAATCTGTTCTTAATCCATTGAGGCCACAATTCGTTATCCGGGACTCATGTACCCAAAAATTCTGGTTAACCAGCCCTCCCACACAGCTCCAGAACAAAGCTAATTAGAGATTATAATCATGACCTTCAGGCTCAGGAAGGAGCCCGAAAGGTACTTGAGTCATCAATAAAATACAATGTGTTCGGTAGAGTGTCGGTTGACAAGCATTAATACAGTTGAAACTCGGTGATCTGTATGTACCTGTTAACTCTTGGTTAACTAGAAAAGTGAGGCGGCTCTTGTATGAGGAGCTCCCGCTGTGTGCTAACTTTACAGGATTATCTCACTCCGCCCTCTCAACACTGTCTACACGGCAGGTGGTGGAGAGTCAGGCTGCAGGGAGTCCCAGCCTGTCCTTGGGCAAACAGAACCAGGCTGCTCTCTCCTGCTTATCCATTCTAAGAAGTTGTTGTCCTGGAGTCAGGTTCCCTGCGTTCAAGCAGTTTATGGGGAACCTGGAATACCTGAACTGGAGGAAACCTGTAGGAGGGTCCCTTTAAATTCTTACATTTTATGTGAGGACACTGAGCCCAGGGCGGTTGCCTGATGTGCTTGACTTTGCCCGCAGCCCCGGCTGCAAGGCCTACATTCTCTCAATTTCATCACAGTGTTTTTGACATAATTCAATTGCTATATTGATCATCTGTGGGAGTGTATGGATTGATTTGATGGCCAAAGACAGGGTCCAGAAGACAGATTCTGTCTTTTCTTATGACAAAACATTAACTAAAACCTTACGTGTTGACTATATAAGTGTTGGCTGAGTCTGGATCCTTGAGGATAGATGTGAGATGTGTGAAATTTATGCCCAAAGGTATGCAATGGTGTACATTTCCACAACTCTTTCCTTCCCCCACTTCCCGCATTCAATCTATTAGCAGTCTTGCCAACACTATTTTTGAAATGTATCTGAAATCTGACATCTGATCATTCCACAGCTAAAGGCCTGGTCCCAGCCACTGTCTTCTCTCACTGGGATGACTTCCACAGCCTCTTTATTAGAATCTCTGCTGCCTTGCGTCACGTCACACTTAGGATGAATACAAACTCCTTACCAGGGCCTTAAGACCAAGCAGGGCTTGACTTCTGCCTGTGTCTCTGACCTTATTCCCTACCACTCTATACTCTTTCACTCTGTTTCTATTACTCTGGGTTTGCTAGGCTTCAAATCTGCCAAACTAATTCTTGCCACAGGACATTTGCACAAGCTATTTCCTCCATCTGGAATGCTCTTCACCCATATGGTTTCTTGGCTTATTCTTCAGTTTTATTCAGATCTGTGCCCAAATACCACTCCTTTAGAGAGGCTTTCCCAATTGTTACATGTAAAATAATGCCCCCATCTTCTCATTTTGTATTTCCTAATGCTGCTTTTATTTGTGAAAAATATTTAACACTGCCTTATTATAAAGAACAACACTATTTATAAAGACTTACTTGTTTTTCTCTTATTTGTCTACCTGACCTGCTAGAATTTAGGCTCTATGAGGGCCAGAATTAAATTAGCTCTCTATTTCTTACAACAGTGCCTCACACGTGATGGGTGCTCAGTAAATAGTTGTTGAAAAAGAAATAAGCTAAAAATTTAGAACCAATAAGAGAGTTCAGTAAAGTGTCTGGTTGCTGAAAAAAAAAAAAAAAAATCAGGGAAAAAAAACCCCAA
>NW_027532409.1:284306-285820 GCF_008692635.1 Crocuta crocuta
TGTCTGTTTATAAAAAAAAAAAAAAAAAATCATGGAAAAAAAACCCCCAAACTCTAGGAACTTCTATAACTAGAAGGTACAGTACATACATTAAATAAATACCCAAACTTCACAGAAGTATATGAAAGCCAACTTAAAAAAATGGGGAGGCATATGTTTTCAGCTGGGAAGACAATACAGTAAAGAAAATAATTTCCCCAAAATTAGCTAATAAATTCAATGCACTTTCAACCAACACCCTTAGGAATTTATTGTGTAACTTGACAAAATTATTTAAAAACTCATCCTGAAAGATAAATAGGGGGAAATAGTCAAGGAAGTTTTGGAAAAATAATAAAAGTGACAAGGAGACTTGAATTCCATGTCCAGATTCTAATATGTATTATAAAATTGGATTGATTAACATAGTATATTGGTGGAGCAGTAATATACCAAACTAGCAATGAAATAGAATAGCAATCCCAGAAAGAGAAAAAATGGTATATTAGAATTACTTTAAGATTGGGATTATGATCCATGAAATCAATACTAATGAGTCCATACAAATAGTTTTATTTATAGGATGAGAAGGGACAGCTCTTCCTTGCAGAGGAATTTCAATTAATAAAGGTAGAAGGAATGATGGAAATAGAGAATTGCCATTAGGCAAACATTGCAGTAATAATTGTTGCAGGCAAGTACCATTGATCCATGCTAAAATTCACGAGCAAAAGTATGATGAGAAACAGGATATTTGCATGATCCCAAAGCATTATTCCACAAAATGCTTATTAATTACTAAGAGAAAAAATAGTAACATTACAGTGAAGAAACTTGGCATGCACCACCTTCCCCAAGTGATCAAACTTATCACTTGTAATGAGACACATCAATACTATGTGCCACCTGATAAGATGCACTGAGGACACATCACTTCTGTGGCCAAAACACAGAACCTTCATCTAATCATGAGAAAATATGAAGCAAACCCAAACTAAGAGACTCTATAAAATAGTTGGACAGTATCCTTTAAATATGTCAAGGTCATGAAAGAAAAAAAAGTCCCAAAGATCCTTCAGATTGAAGAATGCGGAGAAACTGTGACAGCTAAATGCAATGTAGGATCCTGGATTGGATCCTGGGCTTGAAAAAGGACATCAGTGGGAAAGCTGGTGAAAATAAAATAAGAACCAAAGAGTATTTAATAGCATTGTGTTACCGTTAATGTTTTGGTTTCAATAATTACACTCTGGAGATGTAAATTCCTAACATTAGGGGAAACTCAGTGAAGGGCATATGGGAACTCTCAATTCTATTTTTGTAAATTTTCTGAAAGTTTAAAATTATTTCAAATTAAAAGCTAAAAAGTAGTTTAAGAGAAAAGTGAGGGAAGTAATGGATTATTCAGCCAATGATGGTGAGACAATTAGCCAGCCATTTGGAGAAACTATTTTTATTATACATATATATCTTTATATATATCTGTATATATGTATATAATGTATGTTTTATTTATAAAAATGTAATTCATATCA
>NW_027532409.1:286130-319397 GCF_008692635.1 Crocuta crocuta
TAATTCATATCATGTATCAAAATAAATCACATGTGGATTAAAATAAGCAACAAATAAGGATAGAAAGTTACATAATATCTTTAAAGAAAAATGAAAAATTAAGGTTAGATGAAGCAATGTTAAAAAGTGAATATCTTATTTATACTCAATAGTTAGAAATCAGTTAATACCCATTCTACTGTTAATTAATATTTACATATATAGTTTAATATATTTATACTTATGTTAATATTTATACTTTTATAAAAAATAAGGTATTTTTCATACCTTTCTAGTTATCCTACTTTGGGATATCCTGGTCAGTTTTCAGGGGAAAGTCAGAGAGACCTGCAAAGAGACTCTATTGCAAAGCAGCTGTGACTCTGAGTCTATGTTTATATATAAATTAATGAATTAGATTAATATTTTTTGAGTTACTACCATATGCCAGTCGTGGCACTAGGTTTCCCATTCTGGATCATGCTTTTAGCCTCAATTAAATCACTTGTAAACTGGAGATTCCAGTGTGTGCCTCCTAATGCTAATGAGAGGTAATAAGATGACATAAAGGCACTCTCAGAAGAAAGCCTGGTGTATTGTAGATTTTCATTCAATGTTGGTGCTTCCCACATCCATAAATTAGACACTACCTCACTTGTAAGTAAGTGACCACACACAATCACTTGAATGCTTAAAACATCACATTTAAGAGGATAATGTAGTGGTTAGGAAAGCACAGGTGCTAGAATCAGGCTACATTAAAATTTTCTTCCTCATACTAGCTGTGTGGCCCTGAGCCAGTTACTCAAGTTGTCTGTGCCTCAGTGCTCCATCTACACAATGGGGATAATAAAAGATTCTGCCTCATGAGGGCGTCATGAAGATTGAATTAGTTAGGATTTGAAATGGATTTGGAATAATGCCTGGCACAAATTATACCTCACCTTTCAAAATAGATTGTGAGAGCACAGATCACTTTACTATCTGCATTACGATTGGCAAAGTGTGGTATCATTTTTAGCTCTGTGAAGGCTGGACCAGCCTCTGGGAATCAACCCATGCCTTTTTCCCTGGGCTAGAGATCCAAAATCTCATTCACACAGAAATTTTTCAAGTGATGCAATGGGCTAGAGAGGGGAAAAGGAGGGGAAGGGGCAGAGGGCCCTGCAATCACATTAGAATTGTAGCAAATACAAGGAAGTAATTTCAGACAGATTTGCTAATGAATTATTAACCTTAGTGCTGTGACAGTATAACTGCAGAGTAAATCATGTTGGACTAAATAACCTGAATTTACTTATAACTAAGAAGGGAACAAGAGACTACTCCTCAGTTGTAGAAAAACAATTCCCCATAGCTCATGAAGTCTTCACAAAGATGCTAACAGATTGCCTTCCCGCAGAGAACAGAGATTGTCCAGCAGCAAGAGAGCTCATGGGGAGCTAAGGGGGACTGTAGGACACATGTGATCCAGACCCAGGGTTTATATTCAGCTGGTTTCCCTGGTATAGCAAACCTCCTGGGGTCTGTTCTGATACTCTTGCCCATGCCATATTTGCTACTTAATATTTTTAATATACCTTCTATTTGGGACCATGGTTACTTGATTATGAGGCTGTTTCCATGCACTAGTAGATAATTAGTTGAAATTCAAGAAACACAAAAAATTAAAATCGTTTGCTTTGTCAGGTTCCCTTCCCAGAGCACTGGTTGCCAAGTAACCACTTGGCTTCTGAACTTTGACCCAAGTGGGTGACCATATCTTAACTTTATTTTCCTTTTTTGCACAGTTCATTCAGACATGAATGCATGTGTAGCTTAATTCTCTAAGAAGGTAGGCCAAATTGGTGCCAGGCCATCTCCTTAAACAATAAAGGTATTATAGTGACTCTGTCTTTCTAAAAATTACAAATGAAAACATACTAAACTGTGCAGAAAGGGGATTAAGATTCAGAATTTGGGGAGTATAGGGAAGGCAGTGTGAAAAACAGAGCTAGCTCTTTATAATTGTGAAGGGAGCATTAGGGATGAGCTGAGAGAACCAGATCTTATAATTCAGAGGGTATGGAGTGAAGACAAAGGGCAGAAATAGCAAAAATTAAATCTTTGAAGAATCTTTGCTCTCTGAACGGAGTGACTCTGGGAGATGTGTCAGAGATCTTAGGAGATGCTCTCTTCTCAATCTTCTACAAAGGTAAGTTTAATAAAGGAACTGTTTGCAAGGTGTGGGGCAGAGTTTCAGGAAACCAGCAAGAGATAATTTCACTGGCGAAGTAGCACCAGTGGGGATCCCTTTTTACCCCAGGCCTGAAGGACCAAGGGGAGGGAGTGTTTATTGGAACTCAGAGGAATGATTTTGGCTGGTTTAGGTTGGGTTTGGTTGGGCTTGGCTAACAACCAGAATCAATGACTAATGATAATTGGGAAATGATGGTAATTGGTAAATACCCTAGCCCCTTCTCCTCTCACATGGGATGACTGACACATGTATTCTTATACTGGTTTTAAGTGGAGCTTAAATCCACATGGCAGGTGATTGATAATGAGCCCTTTATTGGTTGTCTATCACAAAAAGGGAAAGCAAGGCTTATATCCCTAGAGAGGGGAGCAGCGTGGGCAAGCTGCCAGATGGGAGTTCTGGCCTTTGGGTAAAAGAGGTAGCCAATTCTCAGTGCGTGCAGAGGGAGGGAGCTGGGGGAACAATTATAGGAATATCCCAACCACACACTCCAGTGTCTGCAACTCTTCTCCTGAGGGCATCCTCTGAAGCCAGAGAGGCCTTCAGGTGGGACAAAGCCCTGGAGAATAAACATCATTCATTGGCTGAAATGCTCCTGGTGATCTCCACCTCCTGGTGCTCACAGCCTTGTGTAACGCCCTTCCTGAGTCCTCGAGTAGGACTCAACTTATATATGGCAGAAGTGATGAACATTGCTTCCAAGATTAGGCTATACAAAGGAGTATGGCTTCCAGCTTGGGAATATCCTCTCTTGCTCTCTTACTCATTGTGAGGGGAGCCAGCTGTCATGTTGTGAGCTGCCCTGTGGAGGGGTCTACATGGCAAAGAACTGAGGGAAACCTCCAGCCAGTAGCCAGGGAGGAACTGAATCCTGCCAACAACCATGCAAGGCTCAGAAGTGGGTGCTTCCCCAGCTGAGCCTTTCAAAGAGACCATATCCCTGGCTGACAGCTTGACTGCAACCTCATGAGATACCTTAAGTCAGAGGCACCCAACTATACTGTGCCTGGATTTCTGAGCCCCAGAAACTGTAAGATAATGAGTGTTTATTAATTTTAAGCTGCTAAATTTGGGGGCAGCTTGGCACACCAAAATAGATAACTAATATGCTATTTCTTTTCCTTGCTTTCCTACTGGTATTTCCCTTTCCCAAATGTACTACTTGCACTCAAATCCTTGACTCAGGTCTGTTTCTTGGCGCTGACCAAACTAAGAAAACACACAAAGAGATGAAGGAGGGTCAGAGAGAGGGAGAGAGGAAGGAACTTCCTGAAGTCCTGCTCTGGGCTGGTAATGCTTTGTCTGAGTCTAGTGCTCAGAGCACCACTTCCCACTGCGGGAGTCTCTGGGGCAAGAAGAACAGGGAGTGCGAGATTCCAAGACAGAGAACCTGGCTTTGAGTTTCCCCTCTACTGTTGTGGAATGGTGGTTAAGGGATTTAACACTTTAGGGACTAAGTTTTCTCAACTGAAGAGCTCTAACAACAAACTCAAGTGTATGGGGATTCAATAGGCCTACAGTCTGTAATCAGGGCTTTGGAAACACATGACTTCCTGCAGATGTGAGTCATCATGTGGGCAAAGTGGCCATGGGTCCCCCAATCACTAATCACATGACTGGCCATGTCACCCTCAAATGGCACGTGACTTTGAAGCTGAGTCACTGGGCTTCCAGGCAGGATGGACTTCTGAGCAAGTTCTCTTCTCTGCCTGGAATGACTGCCAAGTGCAAGTGCAAGCAGGAGCTCAGCCCGCACCTGCCTGAGTGGGCATCCACTGCTCTCTCAAACAGAAGTATTGTGTCCCAAGGTCTTTTAAAAATAATCCTATTTTGAGATGTTTATATACAACCCGGGGAAAGAATGGGGGTTTTTATGCCCATAATGGAAAGTGCTCTTAAACAATAAGGCACCATTTAACATCCATTTCCAAGGACAGGCTATGGGCTGTTGCAATCAGAGCTAGGCCTGGGTGCTGTTAGATTCAAGGATGGACTTTCCTGATGGGTTTTGTTGGGCCTTGTCAATCAGGCTTGCTTTGTGCTGAAGACTCCTGCTTGCAGGATTCTGGGAGTTTCTCTGCAGCCCTGCTTATCACCCTTGTCCTTTGTAATCAAGGCTTATAACATGTTTCTTTGGATTCTTCAGCATCCCTTTTAATCCTTGTCTAGAGCCTATAGGGCAGGCGTGGGAATGGGTTTGAGTGCAGCATGTCACACACACACACACACACATACACACACATCACAGATCACCCTCAATTATTGCCTGGTTGGATCTGTCCCCATAAGCATATCATCTCAGGGCATACCTGTCCAGTATGTTCCCATTACTGTGGTAAGCATGTACTTCCACCTCACTGGAAGAGAGGTGAGGAATGGATATATTTTGGAATGCTGACTATGTGACAGGGGACTTTATCTCTATTGTTTCATTTGTCTCCACACAGCCCCGAGAGGCAAGTACCATGATTATTTCCATTTTACCTACAAGAAAACAGAAGCTCAGGGAGATGAAGCTAGTTGACCAGTGTCACAGAGCTAGTAAGTGCTAGAAAAGGCATTCAAACTGTTGTTCCATACTATAATTGTACCTCCCAAATTATTCTATAGCTATAGCAAATATTACTAGGGAAACATGCTTATTTCTACTGTTATTACCCCCTTTATATTCTTCCCCCTGTGGACCAACAGTGTTGTATCATATCCTTCAGAAGTGTGATCATTGTTCAACAAATACTCATATCCCAGATGCCTCTCTGGGAGGCACACAGGTCATTGATGATTTGGCTTGGCTATGCTCTTTGCTTTGGCGATTGGGATGTTAGTAGATGTGATATAAGCTGAGGGTTGAGATGTGCTTACCCAGGTGATCTTGCCTTCATGTGCTCCTCCCTTTCATCTGAAAAGAATGTGCTGCAGGAAGATGCTGGCCCAAACAGGATAGGAAACATGAAATGGATTGGGATTCAACTCAAGCTTGGAGCTAAGCTTGGCTGAATGCTGACTAAATCAGCTGGCTCCAGCTGACACTGCAAATGAGTGAACAAGAGAGAAAAATGCCTATTGCTATTTGCCTGATACTTGTAGCTATTTGTTATGTGGCAAAAGCTGACTAATACAAGAAGCAAAACAGGAGAAATAAAAAAACTAAGTTCAGCTTCAAAAGTGTATTCCCTTATATTCATCCATCCATCCAAACAATTACTGTGCAGCTAGTATGTACCAGGAGCTTAGAACCATTGCCTGCATTAATTTCTACAGCTGCTGTAATAAATTACAACAAATTTAGCAGCATAAAAGAACACACATATATTATCTCACAGTTCTGTAGGTCAGTCAAATACAGCATGACTCAGCTGGGTTATCTGCCTAAAGTTTAACAAGGCCAAAATCAAGATGTTGGCAGGATGTGGTTCTTTCTGGAGGCTCTGAGGATACAACCAAGTCCAAGCTCATTCAGGTTGTTACCGAATTCAGTTCCTGGCAGTTGTAGGAGTTAGATCCCTATTTCCTTACTAGCTGTCGGCTAAGGATTGGTCTTTGCTCCTAGAAGCTAGGGCATTCCTTCTCTTGTTTTCCCTGTCGATCCTCCAGAAAGGGTGGCTGGAGTCCCTTTCATGCTCTGAATCTCTCTAGCTTCCCCTACTGCTGCATCTCTGGTAGTTGTGGGGCTTAACAAGATTGATGCGCACCTGCCCTATGGAGCTTACATTCTCTAGAAGAAGAGGCAGACAATAAACATCCCAAATAAAAGGATAAATACAGCTGTGTTGAGTGCTGGGGAGGAAACAGGAAATGTGATAGAATTGAGGAAGGAATTTCTGGAGGTGGGGATGTTGACTCTGCTGGTATCTTGAAGATTATTAAACATGGAGGATACGCTTGGTTAGCTTGTGAGTTCCACTAACAGGTGAAGAAACAGAGATTCCAATCTGGTCTTAGGGCTCCTAATGCCACGCTTAGATGTGTGTATCTGCCATTAACTGTCACTCCTCATCTGGGCATGTATATTGAGTGCTACGGAAATGGCATTGGATTTAGAACCAGAAGAATTATACTCAAGTCAGTTCTTCTTTGCTCATTAGCTTTGTGTTCTTGAGAAAAGCAAGAAAATGTGTGGAGCCTCAGTGTCCTTACCTGAAACATGTGGATATGACCCCTTCCCTGCCTACCTCTGAGAGTGCCTTGTGATGCTATAGATGTGAGAAGAGGTAAGAAAAATAAAAAGTGTCCACGTGTTGTAGCTGACACTTTCCAGAGCAAGGTGACGTTGGGAAGATGCATGGTTGAGAACGTCCAGGAGATTGCTAGATTTAAGATGGCTGTGCTGTTCTGGGATGGGGGAGCCTGATTTCCCCCACCCCTTCTGGAGAGCAACTGGGCTAGCCCTACTCTCTAGTCTGAAATATGACACACAGGGCACCTTGTGACCTGGAAGAGACTTTTCCTCCCCTAACAACTTTAAGAGGTCTTCTTCAAAGCAGAACGGACTTGGGCATTGGCTGGCACAAAGGTCACTTCCCAACTTTGTTATCTTTCCTTTCTAGGGTGAGCAAAGGCCCAGCGTCGTTCATCACTCCACACTGTAGGCTGGTGGCCTGAGTGGTATGTGGAAAAATACACAGGACCTGCAGCTAATGGAGGCTGGAAAGCCGTGGATTCAGAAGTGGCTGTTTCCTCCTAAGTAGAGTCAAAAGAGCACTGGCTGAGGGGTCCACAGGCAAGGAGACAGTGTTGCGTCATGCCCTAGCCCGTGGGCTCTGAAGCCAGCTGCCTGGATTCAGCTCCAGCTTATCAGCTCTGTGACCTTGAGTATATCTTTAATTTTGCTGAGTCTCAACTATAAGTGGGCACAAGAATGGTGCCTGCCTCCTTGGGCTGGTCCATGGAAGACGTGGCATGAAGCAGATGAGCTGGGACCCTTCTGCTGCTCTCTTGAACCTCATGTCACCTGCAGGTTTTCTGGGAGGTTCCAGAATGCCCATGGCCGCCTCCTTCAAGTGCCTGTGATTCTCTCTGCCCAACGGCTTCTCTAGCTACACAAGGATGTTTAGCCCCAGCATGGGGCATTTAGAAGTGCCAGGGAGTTAATGTCTCAGCCAATGAGAGGAAACCTCAGTTTCTTCCTCTGTACATTGAGGATAATTAAGAGTCTAGCACTGTTGTCTTAGTCTATTTTGGCTGCTACAACAAAGTACCACAGACTGCTTGGCTTAATAAACAACAGACACTAATGTCTCATCGTTTTAGAAGCTGGGTGCCCAGGATCATCATGGTGCTGGCACGGTCAGGTTCTGGTAGGGACCCTCTTTGGGTTGCAGACTTCTGACTTTTCTCTGTGTCCTCATATGGTTGAAGGGGCAAGGGAGCTCTGTGGTGCCTCTTTTCTAAGGGCACTGATCACATTCAGGAAGGCTCCACCTTCATGACTTGGGTACCTCTCAAAGTCTCCACCTCCTAATTCTGTCACATAGCAGGTTAGGATTTCAGTGTATGAATTTTTGGGAGATGCAAATGCTCAGATCATAGCAGCTATAGAGGTGATTCAAGGAAGCAGTGCCAGGGCGCCTGGGTGGCTCAGTCGGTGAGCATTCGACTCTTGATTTCAGCTCAGGTCATGATTTTACCGTTGGGGAGATCAACCCCCATGTGGGCTCCATGCTGACAGCACAGAACCTGCTTGGGATTCTCTGTCTCCCTCTCTCTGCCCTACCTGTCCCCCACCCCCAGCTTGCACATATACACATGATTTCTCTCTCTGTCTCAAATAAATAAATTTTTTTTTAGTATTGAATTTTTTTTATTTTACAAATAGTTTATTGTCAAATTGGTTTCCATATAACACCCAGTGCTCATCCCCACAAGTGCCCTCCTCCATGCCCATCTCCCCCCTCACCCCCACATCCATCAGTCCTCAGTTTGTTTCTTAGCATTCAAGAGTCTCTCATGGTTTGCCTCTCTCCCTCTCCCCCACTATTTCCCCCCTTCTTCTCCCCTACAGTCCTCTGTTAAGTTCCTCCTAATCCTCCTATACGCGCAAACAAATGGTATTTGTCCTTCTCTGCCTAACTTATTTCGCTCAGCATAACACCCTCAAGGTCCATCCACGTTGCTACACATGGCCAGATTTCATTGTTTCTCATTGCCATGTAGTATTCCATGGTATAGATAAACCACATCTTCTTGATCCATTCGTCCATTGATGGACACTTAGGCTCTTTCCATGTTTTAGCTATTGTTGAGAGTGCTGCTATGAACTCAAATAAATAAACTTAAAAATAAATAATTTGATTAATTAAATAAAAAGGAGGGAATGCGTAGGAAATTATCTGTTTAGTGCCTGGCATGGAGGGAGGACCTGAGCACGGTGGCTTGAGATTTTCTCTAGACCCAGCTCACAGCACACAGTTGGGAAAACCGAGGCTCAGAGAGGGACTCGTCAGGACTTTCACACATGCGGTCCCATCTGCCATGGGCTGTAGTGTGGGTGGAGTGAAGAGTTTGGTTAGGGCCCAAGTGCTAGCCAGGCTCCTTTGTGAAGCTTCTGGCAGTGGCAGCCTTCACTGATCAAATATTTATCAGAACCAACAATGCGGCCGCAGCACTGTGCAAAGATGAAAATGACACACATCTGGCCCTAAGAAGCTCACGGCCAAGCAGCGGGCAGCGAACCAAATGCTGGTGCATGGAGAATGTGTGCCACGTGAAGACTGTTTTCGGAACTGTGGGGGAAGCTGATTTGGAAAGCTTCGGATCAAAAGTCCCTCACCTCTCTTTTTGACAGCTAAATGTTAGAATCAACTAACATTTGTTGATGCTGACTCTGAGGCAGGCACAGTTTTAAGCACTTTATATGCATTAACTGAGTTGATCATATCCTGATATGGACCCTGTAAGTATATGCTATTATTTTCACCCCGTTTCACCAAGAAGCTGAGTTTCAGAGAGGTCACAAAGTTTGCCTGAAGTCACACAGTTGGTAAGTGAAAGTACTATGATTTGAACCTAGAGAATCTAGATCTAGGTCCTTGCTTTTAACCACCATGGTATGCCTCAACCCACACTCACGGTAACATGGGGGACCTGGTCATCCGAATTTCCAGAGGTCCCTCTGGGAGTGGGAGTAGGGGTTGTACAACTTTAATTAAAGATGCTTTGGTTAATTTTGGCCCCACAGCTCCTTTCTGAGCTCCAGTAAGTTACAAGTTTTGGGTCTGGGTTACATTCCTTGGGAAACTTGAGGTGGTTGGTTGTTGAAGCCCAACTAGAGGCAGCTCTGCCCTGGTTTCCCAGAGGCCCTGTCCTAGCTTCTAAGCGTGAGGATTTATCCTGGCTTTCCAGGACATTACTGACCACCCAGCCATTTCCATCCTACAGATGGAGAGTTTCTGAACCTTTTCAGGGTCACAGATTGTGGTAGACACTGTTTTGGCGCCCTGCCCAAATCCCTTTACTCACCCATCTCCCAGCTGCTGGGAGTGTTGGCTGCTAATAGCTCGCAGCTGCCCCCTGCTCAAAGTTGCCATATTTAGCAAATAAAAATATTTCATTTTTTTCCTGGCAACTGTACCTCTTTTCCAGAAAACTGTCCTTGATTGATGGGAGCAATCTACAACCAGTGACTGATATGGGGGTCCAAAAGGCTTGCCCCTTGCCCTTGAATGGTGATGATTCCATGGTCCAGTTAATGCTCCTGAGTCCCCCTGTGGATCAGGCCTGAGGTCACATTCTTGCTGGACTCTTGTGCCTGTCTTTGCCTTAGAAGTTTTCCCCGAGAACCCTTGCTCAGTAAGTCACCTGATTCTGAATCCTTGTCTCAGGCTCTTTTCTAGGGAACCCTGATCCCCTTGAGAACACAACAAAAACTTTAGACCTGCCTTGAAAAAAATCACAAGTGTACCTACACACTAACAATGGCGTGTGATTTTTGGAAATGACTTTGAAGGGGGCTCCTGTTTCATCCTGTGTTTCCCAGACCTCTGTCTCACCCTCTCAAAGCTGACTGCCAGTGACTGGCAGCCACTGGGATGGGATGAGGGTTAGCATGAAGTTAGCACTGCAAATTATGAGTAGTTTTTTTTAAGCCTATGTAATTTCCATTATTTGCAAGAAAGTCTATGTGGAAATCAAAACATGTCCAGGGAGAGGAAGTTGTCAGCTGAATGTCATGATAAGAAATAATAGTTGAAAGGACATGAAAGAAACACAGGTCTGATCAAGTCATCTCCCTGTGTAAAACCATTCAAAGGTTTCCTACTGCTTTCCTTATAAAGACAAAAGTCTTTGACAAATGTCTCAAGGCTCTCCATGGATGGGACCCCTCCACCCTGTCAGTTTCATTACAAATCACTCTTGCATTTGATCTCCATGCTATAGTTAACTCTGGTCTCTTCCAGCCTTTCCAACTTATGTCCTTTCCTGCCTCAGGGCCTTTGCACATGGCACCGCCTTTCCCTGGGTTATTCTTCCAAGCCTTTTTCCTCTGTTACTGAATCACTTTTTAGAAAAGCTCTTCCTGAATTCCCAGATAGGTTGATACTATTTTACAATTTGTACATCTTATACATCTCTTTCATATTAGTTACCTATTACTATGTAATACATTTCTCCAAATTTAGCAGCTTAAAACTACAAACATAGTTTGTTTCTCGTAGTTTCTGTGAGTCGGGCATATGGGAGGAGCTTAGCTGGTGGGCTAAGGGGCTTAGGAGGTCTCCTGAGTTATGGTCAGGTTGTTGGCCAGAGCTGCAGTCGTCTGAAGGCTAGAATGGAGATGGAGAATCTACTTCAAAGATCACTCACATGGTTGCTTGGAAGGCTTCAATTCCTCACCAGATGGGTGCTTCCTCCTTGGCTGCCTAAGTATTCTCACAGCAGGGCAGGTGGCTTTCCCCAGAGCAAGTGAGGAGAGAGAGAGAGAGGAGGGGAGGGGAGAGGAGAGGAGGGAGAAGAGAGTGTACCTAAGAGGAGGACTCCAATCTTTTCAGAACATAATCTTGGAAATGACATCTCATCACTTCCATTCTCTAGGAGTGAGTCATAGATTCCGGCCTACACTCAAAAGAAGGGGAATTAAGCTCTACCTCTTGAGAAGCATGACAGGATCTGTGGACATTATTTTTAAAACCACCTTAGTCACTTATCACAGTTGGAAATTTACCTTTAATTTGCGTGACTATTTGATCAATATCTATTTGAACTGCACTCTTCACAAAGGAAGAGTCCTTCCTGCTCCCTTCCCCCCGGGCCCTCTGTTTCTCTTTCTTCCATCTCAGTGCCCAACGTATAGGTGGCACTGAATAAATATTTGTTTAATAAATGAATGACCCTATTTATTATTTTTAGTCAGTCCCCTTCTAGAGAAATCTTTGGCAAGGAAGCCGTGATTGATGTTTAGTAGCGTATCGCTGCAATCCAGAGCACACAGGAGAACTCCCACAGCTGGTCTTTCAATTTCAGTTTGAGGGCGAGGCACAGAGTCTGAAGCCCGTGCTTTTTATTCTTCATTCATTTTGCAAACGTTTATGAGCACTTATCATGTGCTAGAAAGAGGTCCAGAGACTGAGGTTGCGGAGATTAACCAGATGCAAAATGGGTCTTTTTATAAATTAAGACATCCACGTGTTAATGCATAAAGCAGCCCAAAGGCTTTTGAATGATCTTCAAACATGAAAGACAACAGGCAGCTGTATTAGAAACAGACCCCTTGATATTGTATTTGCAGAGGTGGTTTTATCAGCCCAGCACGTCATCCAGGTGAACAGGGTATTTACATTTAATTCCAAAGTGGTTGTGCCAACATTAGTTCTCAGGTTCTCATACTTTTGGTCACTGTTTGCAAATGTACAAAAGGTGTTGTCAAAGGACCTGGATAAAGACGGAAAGGGAATGGCATTCTATCCGACTAGCAGAGATCTCAGAGAGGTTGGTGCTGAGAAACAGTCAGCTGAGGTCACAGGGGCGTTCGTGGAGAACGGGGATAATGTGAAGAAATGGAATTGGGAAAATGAAATTGCAGCAACAATGGGCTTTGGCAGAAACGAGTGTGTTAAGAGGCGAGGCCTGCGGCTCAGGAGCCCTCCAGTCCAGTCCCCACTCTGTGATGGGGAGCCACATACTCCCTTTCCTGGGCCTCTGTGCCCTTGTTTGTAAAATACACGCGTTGCATCAGACCAAAGGTTTTAAAACGTTTTTGTGTTAGCTCATTTCTATATCGCACTTACAACCTAATACCCACATATGTAGGTGAGATTTAAGCCTTTCTTTTTAGAGGAGTAAGAGTGGGTGGCTGGATCCCATGCTACTGGTGCCTCCTTCATGTTCCCTCGCCCTCCCGATTTCATCTCATTCCACTGAGTTCCAACTGCCAGCAAATGCTTCGCACCCCCAAGGGCTTTCTCTGGCTGCCAGAGTCCATTTTGCCACCTCGCTGGCAAGCTGGAAGTACTAGCAAATTAACACTCCCCCACCCCCCACCTAAACCAAATTCAACCAATGACTGTTTATACTGGGGTATAAATACCCCAGCTCCCTCATTCCTCGGGTGGGCGAGTGATCTGGACGGGCTCCCAGAGCTCCCAGGAGGCACAAGCCCTAGGTGCCCACATTGGCAACTGCAATTGCTAACACCTTGTATTGGCTGCTTTCCTTTCTCTTTATCACGTCCTTACCCCCCCTGCTGGTGATTCCTGGGATTGCTTCTCAAATAGAAAACTTGAACTTGGATCCTTGTCTCGGGGTCAGCATCAGAGGAGGGGGACCCAAACTAGGACAGGGACTTGGAACAGAAAAAAACTCTTCCTCCCCAGTTCCTCACCACCTCAGACACCCCTGCAGAGCCCTTAGGTCTCAGAGCAGTTTGCAAACCACTGGACTTAAAAAGAGAGTCTCTGATTCCCTTATGGCTGTGGTATTCGAATATGGGCACATCTCTGCTTTAGAAAAAGGTGGTGTGTTAAAAGCAACTTTATACGATCATTTTCCGGTGAAAAGACCGGGAGATTCTTTATAATTCCAAAGTCAAATTATGCTTCGACTTTGTAGAAGGGTTATTATGAGCTAGTTTTCTCTTTTGCTCACTTGCTTTATGGAGTGAGGAAATGAATCTGTGCCAATTGGCAGATACGCCGGCCCGGAATAGGTTAGGGACAATGACGCTTGAATGGTTTCTGGATTGATATAGTCCGCCTTTTGACTGGTGATTCCCTTTCTGAATCTGTTTCTAACCTTCATGCAGAGGAGAAAGAGGGAAATCAGAACCCCAGAGGTGTGTCTCCTGTATAGCTGAGGAAGGGAATGAGAAGCACAAAGTATAATGCTCACTGTGGTGTCTTGCTCAAATCCCTTGCCCTTACTACTTCAGGACACAGTGGCCTGACTTCCAACTTTCTGCACCTGCTTTTTGTTGCCGGCTGGCACTTTGTTATCCACACTCCTTAGGAGGAGCCCTCTGGCCAAGATTAATGGGAATTGGGGTACAAATATCCCAGCTACCTTGTCTCTGCGGTAGGAAAACCCAGATGTGTGTCCCACATCATTTCCTAGAGCTCCTGTGAAATTTGGCTCCGGTTGCTCACAGTGGTAATGTGCTTGATAACACGCCTTGTGTCGGCTGCTGTGCCTTTTCTGTCTCATTTCCCCATGCCTCTACTGGCATTTTCTGCACCTCCCAAATAAATTCCAGCTGCTCAAATCCTTGTCTGAATCTGCTTCTGGGAAAGCCCAAACTAAAAAAAAAAAAAAAAAGTTTCCCAGACAAGTGCTGGACAGTTCAGTTTCTGTTTATTCCTTACTTGTCCCTGGGAGCCTATGTTGGAGGTCACAGTTATCAGCTGATGAGAGGAGGTTCATGGGTGCTATTGAGTGCATCTGGGATGGAGAGCCAGACTTCATGAGAGCTGTCCCTGGGAGAGCGCTGTGGGCTAGCAGTACAGTTTAAAGGCCATGCATTCTCCCCCCATGACCTCTTCCTCAATGATCAGACCTATTCTTCCTGCTTCAATCCTACGCCTGAGATGGCTCCCAGGGTGTCTGGTTCATCTGTGGTCTCTGCCCACCACTGTCTTTTCTGTGCTTTATGCCGCAATGGTAGAAGACCACTTGAAGTTTCCCTACCCCCCATTTCCCCATCCCTTGGTTTAGTATTTCCTCTGCTTATACTGCCCTTCCCTACTTTTCTCTTAGCAGAATTCTATTCCTCCTTTAAGATCCAGTCTAAGGGTCACCTCTGCTATGAAGGCTTTCTTGACTTCATTTTCATGCCATCCCTTGAACCCCCAGCATCTGTCTTCAGCACCTTCAAACACTGCACTGAAATCATCAATGCAGGCACCTGCCTCCCCATCAGATGGTGAGCTCCTTGAAAACCCAGGCTGTGTCCTATTTAAAGGGCTTAGTACATTACAGGTGCTGGATGTAGGCGGGGCTCCCCAAAGGCAGACCCTGAGACAGGTCTTTCTTTGCAAGTGACTTATTAAGGAACTGCTCCCAGGAGAAATCAGTAAGGGGGCAGGGAACGAGAGCCAAGGAAGGACCCAAGATGTGATTTCAGGCAAAAGTCCTTGGAGGAGAGCGTCTTCATGATTCCATAGGGAATTCTGGAGCAGAAGTCACACCTCGATAGTTGTTCTGAAAGCCGGGCTTGTCGTTTCCTGTACCAGCCATCACTTACTGAGGTCTACTCCAGGGTCCTCACACCACATCTCTGTGTGTGTGTTCATGTGCTAAGTGTTCCAGGTGCCTGTGACCAGTCTTCCAGAGGGTCACAGATGTGGGCTATCAGAGGCAAAGGCCAGAGGATCATCCCCCACAAAACCCCAATGCAGAGTCCCAAAGACAAGGTAATGGGGTGAGAGAATTAGGCTGAGCCCCAAGAGTGTCCACTAGAGGGCTCCCACATGTCTCATGACTGAGGTGAAATGTGGCTGAGTGGGCGTACCCCCACATGGCTCTTTGGAACCGCAAATCCAGACCTCAAATCCAGCATACCTCGAACCTAGCTCATCCTGTGGTCCGTTAGCCACATCCTCTCCACTTCCATTCTTCCTGTGCTCTCTGGATGCTTGGATCCAGCATGTTCCCTACATCCAGGGTCACCTTTGGCTTCCATTCCTACCCTTCACAAACAGACTCAGTTCTTTCAAGTCTCTTTTCAAACTCTTTTCTGAAGTCATGCCCTTTTTTCCATTCTCATTATCTTGCCGGCACACCAGAGCCTAGTATGATCATTACCCAGGGATGTTGAATGAATGAGTGAGTGAGTGAGTGAGTGATAGCCCAATCTTCTTAAAGAAGTTCATCCTTTCTAGCCTGGTGTGCCATTTTCCCAGGGGCTGACATGCCCCTTTTCTTAGATCTTATGAATTTCTAAATATACAGACTACTTATAGCAAAAGAAACTACTTACTCTTTCGTAACATAACTCGCATGTTCTGGCCCTCTCACCTTTGCTCTGCTTTACTTTCCACTGAAAAGCCCGATTTTTCGTCTCTACCAGTAAAAATTCTGCTCATTTTCGAAGGCCCAGCTTCCCAATCTTCTTGGAACCTGTGACATTTAGTTTGTTCCTCTCCTAGGGAACTGCAAAAAAAAATTTTTTTTTTGTTATTGGCATCTTCAAAGACAATGAGTTCTGCCATATCAAGAGTTATATGTTACACTGTATGTTAACTAACTGGAATTTAAATGAAAACTTAAAAAAATTAAAATGCTGACCAAAAAAAGAGTTGTATGTATGGTTGACGTTAGATGTTCACCAAGTATTTGGGGTTGCCCTCTCTTGTGGGCACATAGTAGGGCTAGGTTTTTGTACGCCCTTGAACTAAGCATGGCCATGTGACTTTGTTTTGGCCAATGAAATGTGAGCAGCGTGACTTGTGTCCCTTCTGGGTGGGATCCTTAAGAGCCAGTGCAGGACTGTCCACATCCATTCTTCGTGCTTTGGCAACCACTGAAGGACAGAGATAGAACCTCTCTCAGCATGGGCCCCTGAGCGAGGACCCTGTTGGCCAGAGGTCCTAGTATTTCTGCAACAGATAGGTATCATAAGCAAGATATAAACTTGAATTGTTTCAAGTCTCTGAGGTTTGGGGGTTGTTGTTACACAGTGTAACCTAGCATCTTAGCGTCTAGTAGGTGTCTTCCTGAGGAAGAGCCTCAAGGTATATACGTTGAATGAAGCAAACTAAGAGACTCCCATTTCTTTTTTTTAAATATAATTTATTGTCACATTGGCTTTCCTACAACACCCAGTGCTCATCCCAACAAGTGCCGTCCTCAATGCCCATCACCCACTTTCTCCTAAGAGACTCTATTTCTTGACTAAAGTCACCACTATTGTATATCTGAGATGATAGGAAGGATACCGCAGGCATACTCTGGAATGAACACATTAAAAGATTGAATTCACCCATATGGAGTTAAGTGAGGCACTGAATAACATCCATTGCATTTTCATTGTAGATGACCAATGAGGTAGTTACAGTTTGGAATCAAAAGAATGTCCTACACATAACAATTTTTCTTCCCTGTCTTCTTCCCTCCCTCCCTGTCACCCATTTTACTCCTTTCCTCCTTCCCTCCCCACTTTCTTTTTTTAAAACTTAGTTCTATCTGTTGGTTGAGCATGAGAAGTAGGAAGAAAGCAGCCACATGATTTTTAATTTTTTAAAGGCATGAATAAAGAAAACCTTGCCATAAGAAAAATAAATTTGTGTTTTGAAAACATTAATCTTTAGGCCAGCAGAGGCAGTTTTGATCAGATCTTCCATTCTTCCATTTTTCATCCTCTGTATCTCAAATTTCACCCAAAAAGCAAAAGGGATAAGCTTTCTAGTGACAAAATAAATCTAATATTAAATTGTTTGCATCTTTCCCGTCTCACTTTCTGGGGGTTATTTTCTATCATAATGGTCCAGAATCTTTGAAATATCTTTAGGAAAAATTTTTTTTCATCAGCGCCTGCAACAAATGAATCACACAGACAATTTGCTACAATGGGCTTTTCTTTTTGTGCAAAGGCAAAAAATCCTGAGTGAGGAAGCTCAGACTTCACCAACCTCCTGGTTCTGAAATTACTCATCCAGACATGAAACAAAATTGAAAAATCAGAGAGATCTAGTTTGAAGGAAAAAGAATGGTTGATGGCCTGGGAACCAAGTAAGTACTCATTTTGCTTTTGTGCTATTGGATGAAGATGCTTGGATCGAAAGAGGACTTGGAAATACCAAGAAATTGACAAGCAGGGCTAAAAGACACTGGCAATGTGTTTATCATTCAAAAAAAAAAAAAAAAAAGCATACATCTGTAGTGTCAGCAGTGGTACTCAGCCCAAAGAGCCTCTTGCCATAACAAACTCATTGACAAGAACTGTCATTGACTCTGCTTTATCTTCCGTGTGCTACTAAGAGGGCGCATTCCAAGTGCATCCTACATAAATTGAGGTTTGCTTCCTGACCTGGGAGATCAATTCTCTGTCAAAGAGAGCTGCCTGATGGATCACCGTGTGGCTGCCACTGCGTTGAAAATCACATCAAATGCCTTCTCAAACACACTTCTGAATTACATGCTGGATCTCTGAAGAGGTTAGAGATGAATCCAGGTAGCTCACCAACCTGTGTGTCTTACAAAATCGAGTAAATGAGGCTGGTGCTCAGTGGTTTGGGCTATTCTCCCAGCCAGAGGCAGCAGAGTGTCTGGGTTAATTGCACAGATTTTGGAGCCCAGTGGCTGGGTTTGAGCCACAACCTGCTGCTTACCAGCTCTGTGACCTTGGGCAAGTTACTTAACCTCTCTGTTTCAGTTTTCCTAGTAGCTAAATGAGGATGATAACATGGTACCTCCCTCCCTCCCTCCCTCCCAAGGCAGTATCTTAATCTTTATCCCTCAGGAGTAGACCTTGAGACATGGATTTAAGAGCAAGAAGTTAATTGGGAGGTAAAGGTAGGTGAAGGGTAAAGGAAGATGGGAAAAGAGATTGGCTAATATATAGTGAGTTACTGAGCAAGCTACCACTGTGGGAAACCAGGATTTAAACCTGCTGGGGAGTCCTGGGAGTCTCTGAAACAGCCACCTCAGTGGAAAACATGCACCAGAGAGTGAAGGAGCTGGGGTATTCACCCACCAACTCCCACCTATAATTCATGAAGGGCCTCTCTTGTGTGAGAGCGCACATATGTGCATGCACATGTGTGTGTGTTCACACGCAGGGAGGAGGCGTTAATTCCCTGATGGTTCTGGCTTGCCACGCCAGCTGTGAAGGGGGCTCTGTCAGGAAGAGAAAACCCTCAGGCAAAGCCATGCACGTGCAGGCAGATGAAGTCAGTGTGTGCAGAAGAAGTCAGGGTGAAGGGGTATGTGCAGGGTGACAGACCATTTTGAAGATTAAATGAGTTAATTATTGTGAAACACTTAGCAAAGTCCCTGGCACAAAGTAAGCACTCCTCAAAGAGCCTGATTAACACTGAAGCTGGATGGCTGTTCTTTGGGATGGCTTCTTATCTCAGGATGGATTTTCTTTTTGTTTTTCATTTTTTTCCTTTGGGACAGTGAACCATGATTAGGAGCTTGGTACTACAGCAGTGGCTGAATGCATTACAGGTTTTCTCAAAGATGACTGTGTAAATGTGAAATGGGTTTATGGATGGAGCTGTCTCAATCAGGGGGAACATCATCATATCGTGACAAATACCTGTCAATCCATTAGAGTTGCTGGCACATGATCAGCACCTCCTTCAGTCCTGGAGGTCACAACCCAGCTGTGCTGTGCTGCAGAAACACAAATGCGCCCTGGGTCTTAGTGGCTTAACAGGAATTGAAGACAATGAGAACTGAATGAATGAATGAATCAACAGATTGATCCCATAAGTATCATGTTTGCAGATGCACCTTCATTTGAAATATTGCCTTCCTCCCACTTAACTTCTCCTCGGCCCCTTGCAGATTATCTTGCTCTCCTGAGTCAGAAATAACCCCTTTCCTCCAACTTCTTGGACACTGTGCCTCTCCACAGTGCCTCACATTCTGCCTTGCAGGATGGTAATTTGTGCATGTGTCAAGCCTTGTCACCACCCGTCCCTCGAATGACTCTGATGGCTTCCAAGCACTTTCAGGATACTCTGCATGTTCTGACCTGGTCTATGAGACTCTGTGTGCTCTACCCCCTGAGTCTCTCCTTGGAGATTCCATCTACCACTTTGTATTCCCCTGCTCTTCTCCAGCTGCAGTGGACTCATGGAGGTTCCTTGCATTATGTCATGCCTGGTTCTGCCTCAGGCCCTTGATACCTGCTCTTCCCTATGAATTCAATCCACTTTCTACCTTCAGATCGCTTGTTCCATTGGCTCAGATTACTGCTCCAATGTCATCACCTGTGAAAGTTCTTCCCTGACCAGTGTATCTTAAAAAGCATGCATACCACTACATTTATCTGCTTTATATATTTTTTTCCATATCACACATTTATTTGGTTGTCCCGACTGCCCTCTCCACCCACAAAAATGCAAACTCTTAGGGGCCAGGGACTTTGTTATATTTAGTGTGGTATTCTAAGCTCCCACACAGTGATTGGCACTTAATAAGACCTCAGTAAATATCTGTTGAATAAATACATAAAATTTATTGTCCCATTTTAGACATGAGGTAACTGAATCCTATAGAATTGAAGAAAAGTGTAAAATGTTACATAACTTTTATCTATATATCATTGTTATCACATCTACATACTAATCTTTATAACAATAAATTTACTTTCATACAGGGAAACTGAAGCACAGAGAAGTTACATAACTTTCCCAAGGTCATGCAGCCAGGGAGCAGCAGAGAAAAGATTCAAACCAGATAATCTAGCTCCAGGGTTCATGCTCTTAACTACTGTACCATGCTCTAGGAAACAGCCAAAAAGGAACTCTCTATGGGTTGTTAGAAGAACTGTCAAGAGAAAAAATGGAAAACTTTCTGTCAACTGTCCCAAAGTTGATTGAAAACTTCTCATATGGGAAACATTATGGGATCTCCAACATTAAAACCTATTCAAAAGCGAGGCATGAGTGTTGGGAGCTATGTTGGAGGTGAGGAAAGCCATTAAGGCACATGTTTGAGGAAGATAGTCTCATCATTGTGTCTACAGAGAGAGCTTAAACAGAGGCTCAGGACATGACTTACCATGTCAACAAAAGTGGATAATGTCTGCTTCTAGAATGTTCTGATGTCATCATCCAAATAGACCCATCAGTGGGCTACCATCTAAGCAAGACATCCTTACCCTAGCAAACTTTTTGAAGGCAGTAACACAAAGGGTCATGGGTATCTGTAAGATGCTCAATAAACAATGAATTTTTTTTTTTCCACCAAAGGCAGACATATTTAGGGACACATGCATCTCTTTGACATGTCTTATGTTGCCCCACTGCCAATCTCTCCTGACTCTAATGTTCCTCACACAGGTGTCTGTTTACTCAACTTCAAACATGATCAAAGCCCTTCCATGCTCATAAAATTTCCCTTAACTTTCATGGTCTCAGGAAAACTTCCAATGGTGTCTATACTTAATAAAGGTCTTATATTATTATAGAATGTCAGCACTTGACAGAGGCCCAGGGACTAGGTATAGTATCCTTCTTTATCTTTTCCCGCACTAATTTTACAGAGTTCTGATAAGGGGAAGGGAATTAGCTTGAGGATGCAGTGGGTCAGTGGTGGGAGCGGACCTAAAACACAGGTACCTTAATGGCCAGTCCAGTTGTCTCTCCTCTATGAGCACGGCAGGGCTCAAAAATCTAACTATATAGTCACAGAGAGCAGCTTTCTCATTGAAGGAATTTTCTGAATTTTCCCCTCCCCCGTCATGGGTAACCACATCCACACAGTTTTATCCTTCTCTGGCCTCCAATCCTTAGGCTAGATAATTAATCAGGCTTCTGAATAATTAAAATTATTAAAAAATGCCTTTGTATCTGTGAAATTTCGCTCCGGTAATTACTGCCTTATCAAGAGTCTGATCCCTCAGACAGGAATACTTTGCCAAGAGATAGGAAGTACTTTCACTTGAGGCTTTGAGATTCAGAAGTTGCAGAAAGAGTGGTTGTTATATGAACCAGTCTCTTTGAAGATGAATAGCACCAACTCTTGACTCCACAATCTCCACAAAAATCCCCTTTCATTCGTAGATTTCCTAACAAGATACAGCATATCTCATTCTTTGCCTTCAGAGCCTGCTGTAAAATATGATCATTAGTTAAAATATTGGATCGGCTTCTCCAAACTAGATTCTGCACTCAGGCCTTGCTGAGCCTGGCTTCCAAATTCAACATCCACTTTCCAATAAATAAACGCTTGTGGCAGCACAGTGAATGACAGTGCTTGTTTTTCTCAAGCTACTACCTTGTCCTTCCCAACCCAGGTGGTACCTGAGCCCTAAGATGCAATGTTCTGTCCCTGGAGGCCCACCACTTCTTGTCATACCTCCCAATGGGTGTTTTGAAACCCGGATCCAGGATGCCCAAGGCTGAACAACTTCATCTAGATGCAGAGTGCTTTACAGAAACCTGGTGGACATTCCCAGCAAGCACAGTCAGTAGAGGGACCAGCTGCCCAACCAGGGCCCCTTAACTACCTCATGACCAAGAATAGGGCCAGTTACAGCACCTGGGGAGGGAATGCTAATGCAGGTGTACTCAAGTGGGGGTGGTATTCGTGGGGTTGTACAAGAGAGGCATTATTTTATCATGGTTAAGAACACATGCTCTGGAGTCAGACAGTGGGGAGGTTGGGATTTCCTAGGTTCCTGCTTCCGCTGGCCTCTGGCTGGGCTTGGCCAGAGGGAGGCGCTGGTGGGATGCTGAAGGGCAGAAGAAAAGGCGACTCAAGGGGATTTCTCCTTCTCTTTCTCTGCTTGGGTGATTTCTTTAGAAGTGGACAAGGATGAACCTTGGCTTCAGCTTCCCCGGGACACATCGTCCAGGGTTCTAGCTTCCATCGTCACCATACTCTGAGGCTTCCAGTACCTTGGCCCCTCTGTCTTAAGGCAGGGAGTAGCTTCTTGCTCTTGTGTATTTCTGAGTTCCCTTCCTATCCGTTTTTGGGTTCCCAGTTCCCTCATCACTTCTGTAGCCAATTTCCTAAATTATTTTTTAAATGTTTTATTTATTTCTGAGAGAGAGAGAGACAGACAGCGTGAGCAGGGGAGGGTCAGAGAGAAAGAGGGAGATACAGAATCTGAAGACAGGCTCGAAGCTCTGAGCTGACTGTCAGCACATAGCCCGACACCGGGCTCAAACCCACGAACCGTGAGATCATGACCTGAGCCGAAGTCGGATGCTTAACCGACTGAGCCACCCAGGTGTCCCGCCAATTTCCTAAATTAAATTCCCTCTGTTGTAAATACTCGAAGGAGTTTGTTTTCCTGGTTCCTGATCAACCACTGTTTGGTTAGATAAGCCAGCGCATGTCCTCTTTGGCTTAAGTGAATTTGAGACTTGTCTCTGTCACAACCTAGAGAGTCCGGACTCACTCAGGAGTTAACAGGCAAAAAAGCAGCTACGGGCTCCTGAGCACTTACTAGATGCCTGGCACTATGCTCAGTGCTTGGTTTACTAATTATAGAATCCATGAAGTAGGAGTTATGATCTCCGTTTTGTAGATGAGGAAATGGAGACACAAACAGGTTACGTAATTTTATCCCCACCTGGTTTATTTTCCTTACGTGGAAATCCAGTCAAAACCAGCTGCTTCGTTATTTTTTATTTTTATTTTTAGTTTTTAACCAGCTGCTTCTTTAAATAAGGAAGAGATCCCTACAGGTATGTCAAGGCTCAGGGGTGACAGGACAAGCAAGGAGGTGAGAAATGACAAAGGGGAGGTCTAGGTGCTGTTTTGTGACACAGCCTAGAAGCGTCATCTGCTTCTCCTAGTCAGAGTATAGTGAGTGAAGAGAGCTCCATGTATATGAGCTACAGGCATCTCCAGTAACTGTGATTCAAGTCAAGTTCTTGCTGCTAATTGCACACACGTTTCGCTAAAGGTAGTAAATAGGAATCATTCACGTGTCCTTAGAGACCGCGGCACCATTCAGTATTCATGGCAAATATATCACTGAGCTTCATAAGAGAATCATTTTAAAACAAAGCTTGGTCAGCTGTTTAATAATTTACTGATGGTGACAGCAGGGAGAATATCTAATAACCAGTGAGATTGGCTTTCAAATAGAAAATAAATTCATGTTAGAGGAGTTTCAGGAGAAAAAAAAGGGGGAAGGAGTGGGGGCGGCATTACTAGCAGTAAGGAAGTATTTAACACTTGTCAATTCCTGATTTTTTTTTGGAATCCTATTCGAGGGAGAAATCTGATTATTGAGAGGTCACAAAATTCCATACATTTGTGTTTTAAAACATTCATGGGCCCTTAATATTCTTCTTGCGGGAAACAAGAATTAGACAGAGGTCTAGTCTATCAAAGCAGAGGCTCTGACCCCAACGAGCACTGGGGAGTATCTACCTTTGTTAATCTGGGGACTTTTTCAGGTTACATTGTCTCTGTTCTCACAGGTCAGTTCCTCCTGGGGTAGGTAAGGCCTGAAAAATTCAAAAAGCAAAGCCTTCAAAAAACAAAATCAACCCAAACTATAATGGCACATTCTTCTGCTCTGGGGAGAACCTAGCTGGGAAGTTATTGCAGGGTCTCTGGCTTCTGGGTAAATGGAATGCATTTATTTTTGTTTACTAGCAAAGCTCTACTGAAATGTCTGTAAAATGAAAAGGGTTTAAAGATGGTTGGACTAGCATTCTTGGTCCACAGTTGAGAGACACAATTACAGCGATTTTAAAAGGCTCAGGACAGGTGGAGAGGAAAGCCAAACCTAAAGCCAGAATCCATCCTGAACCACCAGACTTCCTCATGCCTCAGTTTCCTCACCTGTACACTGGGAATAATGAGAACTGTGGGGTGGATCATGCACACAGGGCTTTTAGCTGTGGGCCTGGCTCGCAGTCAGTGCAAGTTCAAACATTTTGGAAAGGCAGAAGCATAACCAAAGTGGAAAATCCCTAAGATTATCAATCTTGAAGCTATGGTGGCAGACAGAGATGAATGGTATATTTGGGTAAAGGAGCACCTCTGCCCCCCTGCCCTTCAGCCCCCTCCGCAGAGCACAGGGCATACTCTGTCCTCAAACCAATCCCTAAATTTGCCACACTGGAGACAGGCTTCCAGATAAGACAAATGATCTCTGTGTTCCCAGGTGGTATGTTCTGTGGTTTTACATTCCAAGATTGTCCCCATCCATTCTTCACGTTCATTTCAACAAACTCAATCTCATTCTGCCTTGAGTTATTAGCATTTTTTTTAGCTTGTAGAAATAATGATTTATCAACGTTTTATTTGACGGGAGAATGGCTTGAATAAACGTGTGCAGTCTGGCCTGTCATGCCAATGAACGATCTCGGCACACTCGGAGCCTTCTGCCGCTACCCAGCTCGGTTCCAGGGGCGGTGAAGGAGATTCTGGGGGCTGAAGTTTGTGGCTATCGTTTCGGGTGAAATCTCTTTCTATGTTGTGGAGTAAAATATTTCTTCAATAGTTGCCATTTGAAGCTGAGAGAACGACTATTTATTCCATTGGATTGGCTATGGAGCAGCTGGCTGGTTGAAAATGTTTTGAGGATAACACTTATGCCTTAGCACATTGGAAGGACAGGTTGTATAAAAATCACAGGGCCTTTGTGGGTAATGGACTGGAGTGTCGGAGTGCAGGGGCAGGTTAAGTGGAGAGCAGACCCTGGGTAAGGAGTTAGGTCTGTGGATCACTTAGTAAAGGAGTTTATGAGCATTGTGATTTATAAGTGAGGTGTATAGAGGTTACCTGACTGCCCAAGATCCTTTAGAGAAAACACTTCGTCCCCACTTCATTTGGTCTTCATGGGACTGTCAGTTATAGAGACTACCCCCTATGGAGGGGTGGACAAATGATTGAGGGTGGCCAATTACAGTATTGCCCTCCCCACCACTTTCCTGGCCAAATCGATTATTTCAGGAAATGGATGTGACCTACATCAGCTAAAGTGTCTTCACTAGAGTTTGGCAGGGATGCTACAGAAGGCTCTAAGCCATGAGACCTATATATGGAGCGGTCACTGCCCAATTTCCCTTACTACCCACTGAAAGAAGCACAATTGAGAGATGGAGATAGAGAGACGGTGAGGGAGAGAGAGAGAGAGGCAACTGAATACCTGGATGCAGGTTTGCCTGAAGGTGCTTATGAATTGCTCAGCTAAATAAGCCACTGGATCCTCTTTTCACGTAAGTTGGTGTGAGCTAGATATGTCATTTGTAAGAAAGAGTGGTGCCCAAAATGTAATGTGTATACCTGCTCCAATCTCAGTAGTCATCCTTTAAACCCTTATAGGTGTCAGAAACACAAAAATGGGCAAGATGCAGATCTGACCTCAGTAGGCTCAAGGCTGTATCTGGAGGTTTCCAACTTCCTCGTTCCTAACACTGCATTAGCCATTCACAAACTTAATGTGCCTGAGAATCACCTGGTGTGCAAATTAAAAAAAAAAAAAAAATCAAACCCCTCAGCTCCAGTCTGTAAGGATTCTGATTCAGTTTCATGCAAAATGAATGAACAGCTACCCTGAGTGGCTCTGGAGCGGGTGTGTCCCATGCACCCATGCTGAGAAATGTACTGTCTACCACTCACTCAGGATCACCGCTCCTTATGTGCAGCGATTCCCTGAGATGGACTAAGGGGTGGGGCATCTTTATAAGGGTGTATGAGAGTATAAAGGGGTAGAGCTCTGTGTAGCCCCCACTCAAGTCCACCTCCTTCGTGAGGAGTCCTTGCAGTGGTTTTTAGTGGATATACTGGGGAGCTTTAAAAAAGGCTGTTGCCTGGCTCCTACTCAGATAACTCAATGGCTGAAGATGGGGCTGCAGGTGATTCTAATATGGAGAAGGGGTGAGACCCACAGCAGCAGAAAGCCACGCCTGCTGCCCTATGGGAGTCTCCTCCCCAAGGCCTTCATGGCAATCTGCGGTTGGTGCAGCATCCAAAGGCGGGGCTGTAGTGGGCGGAGTTCTGTACCATCCAGGGCCTTGTTTTTTTTGTTATTTTTTAAATTTTTTAATGTTTTATTTATTTCTAGGAGAGAGAGAGAGAGACAGCGTGAGCAGGGGAGGGTCAGAGAGAGAGGGAGATACAGACTCTGAAACAGGCTCCAGGCTCTGAGCTGGCAGTCAGCACAGAGCCCGACGCGGGGCTCGAACCCACAAACCGCGAGATCATGACCCAAGCGAAAGTCGGACGCTTAACCGACTAAGCCACCCAGCAACCCCTCCAGGGCCTTGTTTTTAAGGTGGTTGGGAGGTCCATGTTACTTCTCAAAATACAATAATAAAATAACAAGTCAGTGAGAATAAAAGACCAAGTCCATATAATCATAAAAAATAATAAACATGAGCAAATAAATAACAATACTAAAGGAGGGCGATGCAAGGAAACATTAAAGTTTATTAAGCATCAAGGATTACTGGGGCGCCTGGGTGGCTCAGTAGGTTAAGCGTCCCACATTAGCTCAGCTCACGATCTCATGGTTCGTGGGTTCGTGTCAGGCTCTGTGCTGACAGTTCAGAGCCTGGAGCCTGCTTCCAATTCTGTGTCTCCCTCTCTGCCTCTCCCTCGCTCATGCTCTCTCTCTCTCTCTCAAAAATAAATAAACATAAAAAATTTAAAAAAGAAATCAAGGATTCTCGAGTGTGTACACCTGAGGTCCGAAGGAAGTTTTAAAGATTTCTTTAAAAAATGAGACATTCTTTCTGTATCGTTTCTGTTTGAAAACGCTCAGTGCCATATTTTGTTCTCAGAGGGCCAGCGTCTCTTGTTCCTGGGACTTGGGCCCCACCTGGAGGAGGCTCGGCACTGTGAGCAGACAGGCCAGAGCCGCCTCCAGAGCTTCTCTTCGGGCTCGTCTCTGCAGGGGACAGGCGCTTCTGGCAGCCTGACACAGTGAGGGCCTGTCGTTTCTGTGTTGGTCTGGTCAGAGTTGCCGTGTTAGGACTTCCATGAGACTCCCCTGTGCGCAGTCTGAGAAAATGAGATTTCCAAGCTCTTCCCTCAAGTTTTGGGTTCATCAGTCCAGGGGGGCGTGAGTATTTGGAGTTACTAACAAGAGTTCCTAGTGGTCTTGGGGGTCGGGGATGGTTGGGAAATGTCACCCTGACATACGTCACCCCGAGCACCTGTGAGCCTTGCTCTGCCTCTTTTCTGAGGAGTTGACTTCCTAGATGGGGCAGTGAGCCTCCTGTCTGACACTCACCCCTCCTCAACTCCTCTTTGGCCCTGGCAGGCAAATTTGGCCCTAGCCTCCACCACCATCTTTTGAGTGCTTGCTGTATGCATTCTAGGGCTTGGCTTTGAGGGTAAGGAGCTGTGTAAGACAGTCCTGGAAGCCTCAGATGCTGCCACTCTCATGGGGAGGGCAGCTCTATCAATGGCGCTGTGGAAAGAGAACTGACGGGTTCTTCCCTGCCCGCTACAGGCCTGCCCAGAGCTCAGCAGTGAGGATTTGGAGGCCTAGATAGGCTAAGGAAGGGCAAGGATTTGGAATCTGGCATTCCGGAGAGAGGGGGCTATACAGGCAAAAGCCCCAAGCGGAGCCAGGGTGGCTGGAGCAAAGGCTGTGTGTCCTGTGGTTGGGACAGAGGGAGCCTCTGCTCCCCAGACCCCAGCCCTTTGGTCCCCTCCCAACCTCTCTGAACGTGCAACCTCTTTCACATCTCTGAGCAGCTCCTGCCACCTGCAGTGCCCTTCTTTCCTTCCCTACCTGGTGAGGACTGTGTGGGGCGAGCTTCAGGAGAATTAAAGACAGGATGGGCCAAGAAAGGCGGGCTGGGCCCAGCCAGTGGAAGGTCTTGTTGGCCACGTGAAGGATTCTGGACTTTATTCCGAGGGCAATGCAGCATTCGCGAAGGGTGTCAGGTTGGTGAGGGGCAAGACTGTGGAGTGATGGTCTTCTTGAACAAAGGCTCTGGTTGCTGTGTGTGAGGTCGGGTTGGAGGGATGAGACTGGAGGCAGAGAGGGGTTGGCTGAAGTTTGAGCCAAGCCTGCTGCAGGGCAGATGCAGAAGAGAAACAGGTTCACCCCACCGTGGACTGGCGAGTCCACCCCTACCTGGATCCTCTTGAACCTGAGTCTGGAGTCAGGGACTTGGAAAGAGTGTGGGGAGCTCAGTGCTCGTGTGCAACTCCAGGGCACAGTGGCGTTTCCCTGGGTATCAGAGAACCACTTTGCTGGACGGAAGAGGTCAAGGCTGGGGCCATATCTCAGTCACGACTGATGTCCGTTATTCAAACCTTGACACTAACTACCCTGTCCCTAGTGGGCTGGTGTGACCTCCCCACATGGGCTGACTGGGGGCTCTATGGATGGAGTCACTGTATTTTGGCACCCCACTGCTCAGCATGAGGCTGGGCACAGGTTAGAGACAAAACATCCATGGTGGGTACCTGGCACACATCACTTAGTGTTGTTTTGTCATGTATTTTTTCTTAATTAAAAGAAAAAGCTCTTTGGCAGATCCCACTTAGGCAAAGAGAGATGTGGTCCTCAGTTTAATCCAGGGCATCTCAAGCACTGAAGTCTACTTGCCAATAGTCTGCACCGTGTGCTGGTGTTTTGGCCCAAGGATGAAGCAGCTGGCTCTCCGTGCTGTGTTGCCGACCAGGTGTCTATAATAGTTGGCCTGGAATCAAGGCTGGGGTGGTATGTTAATCCAAGACTTGGAGGTAGAAAAGAAAGGAAAAGAAATGATCTCTTGAGTGGGCCAGGTTCTATTCTAGATGCTTTCATATCCATTAACTCATGTAATTCTCACTCAGCTCAGTGAGGTGGGAATGATCAGCCCAATTTCACAGATGGAGAGAGAGAGTGACTAGTTCATGGTCACCTGGGTGGTGAATGGAGGCATGGAGAATGTGGGCAGGTGCAAGGCCTCACCCAGAAAAGGGGTGTTACCAAAATACAGCATATCCGAGAAGAGGAATCAGATGTCGGGGGGACTGGAAATCATATAAGAAGCCTGTGAGGAATGGAGACGCTTACCTAGAGCACACCAACAACACACCTGCAAGTGTGTCCCGGGTCTTCCTGTGTGTTCCCAGAGAGAGAAGCCAACTCTGAGGGTTGTGCTGGTTCAGTGTAAGGGCCTCGCACTGAGAACGATTTCTTTGTGAAGTACTGCTTTTGGACGCAGCGATATTATTGGACAATGAATGTTTTCACAGAACAAAATGGTTGGATCATGAGGTTACACTTGAAAACGACCTATGGTTTCTGAGTTGCATTTGGGTTATTTATATTTGTTTGTCTTGACGGACAGCATTAATGCGTGTTAATAGTCGTGCCATAAAACACCATTCGAGCCAGAACTACTGGCTCTTAAAGAGTCCGCGGTGTGTGCAAAGCCACTCTGCTAATAGAAAGGTTAACTTGTATTTTTGAATTATTGATGGTTGCTTGTTACTAATTTTTTTTTTCCTCAGAAAGGAGGAAATTATTAATGAAGAGATCATTGCCAATGTGTCTGACATCTATTAATGGTTTCATCTTGCAACCAGATTAAAAGAGACAGCTGGCCCATGAATTTACGTGTGGAGACAGCGCCAAATGTGCTGACAACTCCGTGGGAGGGTGGGCCGCCAGGCAGTGGGGCCTGAGCATCCNTCCTCTCCTGGTCCTCATGGCCTTGCTGAGGGGAGGTCAAAGGCCTTGCTGCACAAAGGCTATCACTCTTCTGACATCTTTCTAGATGCTCCGTTCCCATGGGAACCCATCAGTACCTCTACGGTGCTGGCCACTCCTGGGCACATCCACCATGGATGTTTCAGGTTGGTGGTTTTCAACTTGAACGTGCATCCGACTCACCCGGGTGGCTGGTTGAAACAGATTTCTGGGCCCCACTGCCAACATTTCTGATTCAGTAGGTCCAGGGGAGGGCTTGAGACTGTTTCTAACACATTTCCAGGCAGGTGATGCTGATACTATAGGTCCAAAGAGCACACTTTGAGAACCAGTTCTAGACTAATGATTTGGGCTGTGAGACCACATCTAGAGAAGGGGCCGGCAACTTCTTCTGTAAAGGGCAGGGACAGTAAATATTTTCAGATATGGGCCAGATGATCTTCGTCACAATTACTAAACTCTGCCTCTGTAGTTCACAGAACAGTCATGAGCAATATGTAAACAAATACGTAAGATTGTGTTCCAATAAAACTTTATAAAAACACAATCAGGGCCCCACTTGGCCCACTAGTGGTAGTGTGCTATAGTACAGCAGTGTCTAATAGAACTTTTGCAAAAACCAGCAATAGGCAGTATATAAATGAATAAGCATGGCTGTGCCCAATAAAACTTTATTTATAAAAATAAACATGGGTCAGATTAGGCTCATGGGGCTGCAGTCTGAGTAGCACTGTCCACTAGAATTTTCTACAGTGACAGAAATGTTTATATCCGTACTGTGTAATATGGCAGCCACTAGCCACGGGTGGCTATTGAGCTCTTAAAATGTGGTTAGTGCTACATTCAATGTGGTAAGATTGAATTACTAAATTTTATTTTAGAATTAAGATTATACAAATTAAAAGATTAATTATTTATTAATTAATAATAAATAAATAAAGTAATAATTAATTAAAAAATTTTCTTTTTCTTAGAGAGAGAGACAACGTGAGCAGGGGAGGGTCAGAGAGAGAGAGAGAGGGAGACACAGAATTCGAAACAGGCTCCAGGCTCTGTGCTAGCTGTCAGCACAGAGTCCGACACGGGGCTCGAACCCACGAACTGTGAGATCACGACCTGAGCCAAAGTCGGACGCTTAACTGACTGAGCCACCCAGGCGCCCCTAAAAAATTTTTTTAAAGATTTATTATTTTTTGAGAGACTGAGAGTCAGAGAGAGGGGCAGAGAGAGGGAGACACAGAATCTGAAACAGGCTTTAGGGTCCGAGCTGTCAGCACAGAGCCCAATGCAGGGCTCGAACCCACGAACTGTGAGATCATAACCTGAGCCGAAGTTGGAAGCTTAACTGACTGAGCCATCCAGGCACCCCATGATTTTATTTTTTAAAGTAATCTCTACAGCCAGGGTGCTGCTTAAACCCACAACCCCAATATCAAGAGTTGTATGTTCCACTGGCTGAAGCAGCCGGGAGCCCCTGAATTTCTGAATTTTAACTTTAAATGGTTAGAGGTGCCGTGTGCCATGGCAAGAAGATAAAAGGCTCCAGTGGGGTAGCCACTCCTCAACTGCCTCCCTACACAGGGTCTTTGCTCTGTTTGAGCCTCAGTTTCTTGGTGTGTAAAATGGGGATAAAACAGCAGTTATATTACTATAACTATAGGCTTTCTCCATAGGTAAGTAAGACACCATGACCCAAGATATGGTGCCCTGATTCTCTGCTCCCCACTGGGGGGCTGATCGTCGCTGAGGGCAGGGTGGGGGCTGGGGAGATGGGTGGCTGTCTCTGCATCTCTGGGCCCTTTACCGGTTTTCTCTTTGTCCAGTTTTCCCCACCAGACTGTTCACTTCATGAGTGCACAGACCATTCTTGGCACACGTCAGGCAGCCAGTTCTCTTGTTGAAAGAGTCCCCCATGGCTGAAGCTTCCCCTAAAACTGTGTTAGGATTAAGAGATTTGCAGCTAAAATGTCTAACTGCTTCTGGCCCCCAACAGAGCTGAAAGGGAAGCCATTGTGTAGACAGGGAAACTGAGGCCCAGCGGTCCCATGGGGTTTAAAGGCAAAGTCATCCTGAGGACAGGCCACCTTCTTGAGTAGAAGTGAAAGGAGCTACAGGGCAGAGTGTCACCCCACAATTTCCAGCTGTCACGAAGCTCACCCCAGGCCCCAGTTGGCTTTCTTCAGTACAGACACTGAGCTCAGCCCTGAGCCAAGCGTGAGCACGTGGCCACGTTTCCCCAGATCCCAGGCTGATGGGAGGCAGACAGGGAAAGCAGCCCCTTTTTTCCAATCAGCACTGGGCTCTCAGCCAAAGTTTCACAGAGAAGCCTTAAGAACCAGTGTAAGTTTACCAGGGAGATGATGCAGGTAAGGGCCTTCCAGGCAGACGGAACAGCAGCCGCAGAAGCATGGTGTGCAGAGCCCTGTCGGGCATCAGGTGAGAGTACGCACTCCTGAAGGAACAGAGGGGACAGTTTCCAGGTGCGGAGGGCAGCTGGGAAAGCACGGAGGGTTCATCCTGTGCAGGTACAGCCTGGTGCCAAGGTTGGGCACTGGTGTGGGAGCCGGGAGTGTGAGAGACTGAGGCCCCGAGTTCTCTGCCACAGCAACTCAATCCAGACCCTGAGGTGTCCCATTTTCGGAGCCCCTAGCCATGCAGGACTTTTACATATCTGCCCCAGTGTGTCCAGTCCAATCCTTAGAATCCCAGCAAGGAGGGGGTGAGGGGAAGGCTGTGCTGAGACGGAAAGGAGGCTTGGGCCAGGGTCACAAAGTGAATTCTTGGGGCACTGCTTAGGTGTCCCTGTCCCCAGCTTTTACAGTCCAGTCCCCACCCCCCCCCCCCCCCCCCCACNAGGTCTGCTCCATGAATCCTGGCTTCCAGGAGAGCAGAGGGTGCCAGCCTGTGAGCTGCAAGGGACAGCTAGGACTCTGATCTATGGTTTTAGGCTTTCATTTCCAACCAGGTCTTTGTTCAGACCAGGAAGAAAAAGGAAAAAGCCACACGGTTCTGTCTCCCGAGAACTGGAAGCGGGGAAGGCAGTGGGCGAGAGAGGGATGCCTCCGGCCCCCGTCTTCGCCCCTTCCCGCGTGGGGGTGGGGACAGGGAGAGATGTGGGTGAATAAGAAGGGTGCCTGGGCGGCTGAGGACGTGGGCTGCGCCCAGAGGAGCGTGTGCGTGTGTGTGTGTGGGGTGAGGGTGTCGACTCTTAAGAGGAAATTCTCCCCTCAGGGCGTGCCGGAGCCCCTCGCCAGCAGATGCCCGCCCCAGCTTAGGGCAGATGACCCCTCCCTCATTCACCTGCACCCCCCTCCCCATC
>NW_027532409.1:319506-320023 GCF_008692635.1 Crocuta crocuta
CCCCGCCCGACTTTCCTGCGGGCCCCCGGGCTGGAGTAACTTTCGTGGTTGTTGCGAACGTCTCCACTTGCTGCCTCCCACTTGTCGGAATCTGTCGCTGGAGTGTTTGGGGCGGCGGGACGAGAAGCGGCGTCGATGCCCGGGGTGGAGCGTTCGCTCCCCGCAGCTTATGCGGGAGGGGGGGTGCAGCGCGCGCCTTTCGTGGGGAGGACGGGTCGCCTGCAGGCCGAGGCTGCTGGGGCGGTGGCTTTTCTTTTCTCCAGGGAGAGCCGGCCAGCTCCAGACCTGCTCTAAACACGCCGCGCCCCTCAGCTGATGCTTAAGCGAGCCGCTGAAGGCACCGTGCGGGTGTTGCTGTTAACGACTGAGGCAGCACTACCTCCTCCCGAGCGCGTGGTTTTCAGCCAGAGTAAATGGGCGCCCCAGTTAAGGCCGTTCAACCGGAGTGGCTTCGACCTTTGAGCCTGTTGGCTTCTGAAAAGTTTGGGGGTGGGGGACTCATTTTTGGGTTTGACCG
>NW_027532409.1:320228-338836 GCF_008692635.1 Crocuta crocuta
GGGGGGGGATGGTGTGCCCCTAATGGTAGGTTGGCATGCGTAGGGGACCACGACCATTCCCGGGTCTTAACCATCACCAAACCCCCACCGCAGGCAACTTCCAGCCCCAAGTCGCTAAAGATGGGGCGGTAGGTGGAGGGAGAGAAGGGAGGGACTGGTCAGGTATGCTTCCAAGTTCAAAATCACCTTGAAGTTTGTCTGTTTTTAGCACCGATTGGATTTGGTGCGGCCACACGGAGCCGGAGGTTGCTGAGATCGCACGCACAGGCTGAGATAAACAAGTGAGATGTAGGAAAAGATTAGTTTCGAATTGCTGAGTAACAGCGGTGCCCGTATATTATTTTGAAGAAGGAAAGAGGAAAAGAAACAAGACACAAGCCGCGGTGGAGTGTAACCTCCTTAAACAGGTTGCCTTTGAGGTTGGGAAGCGCCGGAGTGACGCTCCATTGGACAGGCACTGGAGTCTCTCTCGCCATAGCAAAATGGGAACTCCATATGGGACTTCTGCGAAGGGGCAGCCTGTTTCCGTGGCTGGGAAGTTCGGTGACGAGGGCGCTGCTTTGAGGTGTTGCAGGATTAGCCGGTGAGAGAAGAGGGGACAGGCACGGCACCGTGCTAAAGATGGTGTGCAACTCTGGTTCTCCTGCTTTGGGTCTGCATTAGGTGTGCTAAGGGAGGCAGAAAAGCGAGGTGCTGGGGGCAGTCCTGGGGACCCGGGCGTGCTTCGTGATTTAGATTTTCACTTTCCTCCAGGGCCCGGCGGGCCTGCCACGCATTAACAGCACTCACGTTCCCACGGCAAAAATCAGTACCGAAAATATCCCGCCGCGGGTGTCCAGCCGGTCTTGGGAAGCGTGCGGTGAAGCCGTACCGGCCTGGGGAAGCGGTCCAACGAGAAAGCACGCCGGCTCCGCTGTCCCCCGCCAGGTGGCGCTCGCCCACAACTGTTAAAATGCAAATCTAGTTGCTTTCATCTCCGGAATAGAACTTCTTTTCAAATTTTAAATGAGTAATGTGTTTATTCAGCAGCCTTTTGTTAAAACATTTAGAGAAGTGTGAGGAGCCGGCACCTTTTCTTTGTTTGCTCTTTGGAACATTCGGCAAAGAAAAGCAATGCAAGAGTACGGTTTGGGAAGAAATCTACTGTTAAGGCACCGTATGTTTCTTTTGGTTCTACTTGAGCCTGGTGACTTCTGCAAATCTACTACTACGGCATATATTTAGCAAGTGATTGCGTTCGTTCTAGAGGCTCCTTAAACGAGTGGGATTAGCTTGTGTGGGAGAAAGCCTCATTTAGTTGTAAAAATGGGGATTTTCTGTAGATACCTTTTCTCTCCTTTTTGGTTTAATGAAAACGTCTTAGACCATTTACATTCGATTTTTTCCCTCAGGTTTCTTCATGAACATCTACATTTGTAGATGTGGGAATGCTGCAAATGCTGTCTTTTTAAAAAAAATGGACTTATCCTCTTTATTTCTAAATGCTGAAATTGTTGGAATCCAAATCTAGTACAAATATGACACTATCTTGATTTGCTTTAAAGTATCTTACTTAAAACTTTTGGCAAGTTTGGGTAAAGAATGCATTTTAAAACGCAGTGGTGTGCTCTTCAAATTCTTTCAGTCTGAAAGTGCCCAGTCTTAAAAGCACTTTGAATTTGTAAGCTTGCATCTAATACACGGTTGGGATAATATTTTTTGCTGTAACATGTTGGTCATGGTGTCCAAAAGTCAGTGGCGAGAGCTTGTCATCAAAAGGCACTTTCCTTCTTCCTACTCTAAGATGTGTTTCATGAGCCAGGATAATGTTTGTAAGGGATGGTAGTAAACAAAAACAAAAACAAAAACACACCCCAAAACATTTGAAATCAGCTCCTCGAGAGTGAGGCAAAACATGATTTGGGTGGGGCAAGAGAGAAACAACTAAAACAGATAAGGGGATAATTAGTCCATTTACTAGAAGATTTCAGCATCTGTACATGGAGAGCGAAAATGGATCGTACAGGGGACTGACTTGAGATTGCAATTGTTAGCGATGTAGCCATTTAACTCGATAATCATTGCCAGTTATCTCTGGGGAACTGTTAGGAGTACAGTCAAATTTTATTTTCTCTCCTGGATCGCTTGATTTCTTTCCTAATAAAAGAACAATTAATGTGCAAACCTGGCCTGGATTCTGTTTCAGCAACAATCACAAACACATTCACGATGAAAGCAGACTATTTTCTTGGGTAAAAACCCAGTCCCTTTCTCCTCCCTTCAGTTTCTTCTTGCTTATCCCTCGCACAGCACTTGCAGGCTCCTGGCTGCCAGTGGAGACGGAGTCTGGAGTCTGCTGCAGTCGTGTAACTGTCACCTTTCAGAGCCATGATCACAGGACATTACAGCATTGTTCCTTTAAGCACGGGATACTCCCATGACTCTCTGACAGCATGTTGCTGTGGAAACAAGAGCAGTGGTGTGTCGGCGGTGGGTCCTTCATAAATATTTATTGATGATGATGAAGAGAAGGCAACTATGTTGGGGACTGGGGAGTTTAACTCAGGGAGGCAGCCTGACTGAGAGAAATGAGTAAGAGCTTTGGTGTGTGAAGTCATCGGTTTGAATCCCACTCTGTCTCTTTCTAGCTATGCCAGCCTGGGAAAGTCATTTACTTCTCTGATGCCCGGGTTCTCATCTGTAAAGTAAGGATAACTGTAGCTGCCTCACTGGATTTTGTGAAGACTAAACAAGATGATGTATGCGGAATGAGTAGTAGGCTGGTGCACAGTAGTACTTTAGCCTAAAGGAAAGCCTTGTCTGTTACTTGCCTTGGCATTGGCATTGGTGTGTGGACACAGGTCAAGGGGGCATTGATGTTAAGCTCAGTTATGAATGGAAAATTAGGTGGCTGGGTTTTGGTGATGATTTTTAGTTCTTTTTTTTGGGGGGGGAGGGGATGTGAGGGACTTGATTCCCTGCAACTGCTTTTAGAAAGTGATTTAGTACAAAACGGCTGACACGATACATTTGGCCACTCAGGAGTTCACATAGGGAATGTTTAGTTTTAAACATTTAGTTCTAAGTGAGAACTGATAAAAACCCAGATGGCTACACATTGTAACAGGAGAGTATTTGGGAATATCTTTTCTCCCTTCCTACCCCCTCCATCATACACTCTTCCTTGCCTCAGGGCTCTGTCCTCTGCTCCATTTCCTTGTTTTACCTAATCTAGAAATCAAGTACATGGAGCTCTGGAGCAGGGAGGGTGGGAGATGTTTTGTGCTCTTGATAAAGAAGCAAAGAATAAGTAAACATATAGAGGTCCGTGGCATTCCAATAAATAAAAAAGCTATGAGATTATTGAAAACAAACCATGTCGGACAAGTGTAATAGCATTTGCAAGCACATTACGGAATTGGGGCTGGGAGGCAGTACCATGTAGATATTAGAAACCAGAGTGTCTCATGAAATTTTATAAAATGGATTCAAGTTGGTTTGGAGAGGAAGAAAACCATGGCTTGGTCTTTCTCACCCCCCAGCCCCCCTCCTACTAGATTAATAACAACCAGATGCAGTGGTGGTTGCTAGTGCTATGTTCAGTTGGCCAGGGGGACAAGCTGGAGTCCTGGGATTTTGCATTTGATGTGGGCTTGCTGGATGCTCTTATTTGCCTGAATGGTGGGGAAATAAAGATGATAATTCCACTTATTTATTATTGGTAAGAGTGGCAGATTCTAAAGATGATGCAGAGGGACCCAGGGAGTATGCCAGGCATAGATCCCAAGTAACCTTCTAGAAGTCAACTGGGAAAAATGGACATTCACGTGTCACAAAGGAAGACTAGTGAAAGGGTGAGGAGCCATTGAGGAATGGCGATCATTTGGCCGGTTTTATCCCAAAATGTCAGTGTTATTTCTCTTGGCCTACCCTGTTGTCTACACAGGGAAGAGCTGCTCAGAAGCCTTACCAGGTCCACTGCCAGACTGGTGGGTAACTAAGAAACTGAAGGTGACTAATGAATCCAAGTCCACAGTGTTACAGACTTAATTTTTTTCACATCAGAGTCAGGCTGCTGAAAAATGTTTGACACACACACAGCCACCGGTGCATGAGTGGAACACAGATCTGAAGTCTTTCCAGTTTCTCAAATATTCAATCTCAAATTTTTAGTTGATTCTGGAGGGAATAAAAAAATGGTGATGTCAGTTTGGCAGTTTCTTTAGAAAGTTTAACATACACGTATGTATACTGTAGGATCCAGCAAGTCCACTTCTAGGAATATACTCAACAGAAACAGAAACATACGTCCACACAAAGATACATACATGAATGTCCACAGCAGTGTCCTTCATAGAAGACCCCAAACTGGGAACAGTCCAAATGTCCATCAACCGGGAATCCATCGAATGGAATACTACTAACAATTAAAAGGAATAGATAGGAATACTGATATATGTTACCACACTGATGAATCTCAAAACATGCTAGGCAAAAGTAGCCAGGCGCAAAAGAGTATATACTACATGAAATATTCAGAAAAGGCAAATCTAGGGCTGGCTGTGTGGCTCAGTTGGTTAAGTGTCTGACTCTTGATTTCGGTTCAGGTCATGATCTCGTGGTTTGTGAGACTGAGTCCTGTGTTGGGCTCTGTGCTGACAGTGCAGAACCTGCTTGGGATTCTCTGTCTCCCTCTCTTTCTGCCTCTTCCCCACCCCTCCTCAAAAAAGAAGAAAAACCAAAAAGAACCAAAAAGGAATATTCAAAAAAGGCAAATCTATAGAGACAGAAAACAGGTGAGTAGTTCCCTGGAGCTGGCGGTGGGAGCAGAGGTTTATAGCAAGTGGGCACAAGAGAATATTTTAGAGTGATGGAAAGATTTGAAAACTGGAAGGAGGTGGTGGTTTGTAACTCTATAAATCCTGGCTCCCTGCTTTTGATATGAACTGATAACAACGGGGAGAGGCAGAGGGAGAGGGAGAGAGAGAATCCCAAGCAGGTTCCACTTTATTTCTGCATCTGTAAACTGGGCACACCAGTGCCTCGAAGAGCCAGAGATAACTCCTGTAAATTGTCAAGCTAGGTGCCTGGCACAAAACAAACACCCAATAAATGGCATTGCTGTCACTTATCCCTTGCCAGTTACTAATCCACAAATAGTTTTTTGTATGAGTTATTTGCAAGACATTATTTTTGTTTTTTTTCCTCCTCTTTTCTCCTCTTTAGACTGAATTAAATCAATGAGCTAACGTGTCTTCCCTGTCTTCAATTTGGCGAAAACGAAAAAGTTTTAGACTATGAAGTTTTGACAGGATCTGAGCAGTTAGGTGGCTTTGTTCACTGTTGAGTAGTGAATATGGAAACAGCTTTTTTTTTTTTTTTTGAGTGCTAATTTTATTAAAATTAAAGACGTGAATAGTTTGTACGTGGAGTATTTTGGCAGGGTATGGATTGGTGGGGGGGGAGAGGACAGACCATTCATTTTTTTTCTTTCTCATTAAGCCAAGGAGGTAGAAATTGAACAGAAGAGTAGATGCTCTTGTATCAGGAGCAGATACAACATGTTTTTGGACCTTTAGCTTCCTAACAGGGTGAACCACCGCTAGGAATGAGAAAAGAGCTCTCCATACCTGTGTTTTTACCCCCTGCCTTTATAGGGGGCCTCCCTCAACACCCCAGGAGAAGCGCACACTGGCAGCCCATATGCTGCTCTTGAAAAGATGTTTACTAACTTTGAAGTTCGCTCAGCCTTACTTAGCTGGTCCTCTTCCAGGGTAGGACACTGCTTTGTCATTCACATTCCCAGCTTCAGCTTCCCGGGACCCTAAAGAGCATGTTTCCTCTCAGATCACCTTGACTTTGTGTTACTCCCCTTTTATCCCAGTGGTTCTGAAACTGATTATGAGATCACAAAACCAGTTCTCTTGGTCCTCCCAAAGCTCATGGTGGGTGGTTACATATGCATTCTTTAAGGGTCATGTCTTTGTCTCTTTGGAACCAAGCATGAATTAATGGATTCATGTCAGTGGGAGAACTTTTGAAAGAGAGCTTAATGTTTGATCATCAGGAATGAGTGCCCTTGGATGGTCCGGACTTGCTCTAATTGACTGTAATTATGACTTTTGGTTTTGCTGCTCAAATGGTCCCAGGTTGGTCCAAAGAGCCCCTTTCAACCAGTTCTTTCTCCATACTTTCAGATGTCTTTGAGAGCGTCCTTATTTTTCTGTGACAATGAGGACCAGGCTCATCTCTAAGTTTTTTTGTCCTAAACATGCAGTCAGTTATTTATTTATTCCTTTTTATTTATTTATTAGCTCCTTTTTGTGGAGATAATCAGAACCTGAGATGCACATTGTGGTGTTTTATTTGAACACTGGAAGAGAACAGAATAAAACAGGGATTGGTGGTAATGTTAGGGATAGAAGGAGAAAGATATTTTAAACTGCATGCATTTATGATCACTTATCTCTTTGATTTTCTAAAGGTCGATTTGAGCATGAGGACCTATTAATCTAATTAAAAATAATTCTGTCGTTATGCTGTGTGCTTAGAGTGTAGCCTAGAAGCTGATGTCACAGCTTCTTTTTTTCTTAAGCATCTTGGAACTGGCCCCTGAGTGCCTGGGTCCGGATGAACTCACCTGTCAGTGTTTCTTGGGTACCAACTTTGTGAAAAGAAAAAAAAAAGAAACAAACCCCATTTGTTTAGGTCTCACCCTAAGGGAACCATGTTAGTTATCTATTACTGGGTAACAAGTTATATCCCTGAACTTGGTGGCTTTATTTCCCCACCATTTCTTGGAGTCAGGAATCTGGGTGTGGCTTAGCTGGGTTCTCTGGCTTTGGATCTGCCAGCAGGCTGCAAACAGGTTGTTGTCTGGGGCTGCAGTCCGCTCAGCTGGAATGGAGAAGGCTCTGCTTCAGGCCTCACTTAGCATGGTTGTGGGAGAGTTCAGTGCCTCAGGGGCTGATGGAGTGAGGGGCTCAGTCCCTCAGGAACTATTGGCTAGGGGCTGCTCTGGCTTCCTCGCCATGTGGGTCTCCCCCCATCGTGACATGGTGGCCGGCTCCATCACTGAGCAATTGAGAGGACGGGAGAGTGTGAGCAAGATGGAAGCCAGGTTTTATAACCCAGTTTTGGAACTGACATCCGTCACTTTTGCCATCCTCTGTGTGTCAGATGTAAGTCACAAGGTCTCTCCTTCTTGTAAGGGGGTGGATCTCATTTGGGCTTGAAGGAAGTGGGGGCCATTGGGAGCTGTTTTGGGAGCTGTCTACTACATGAACCTCAAAAAATAGACAGGTGTGGGAAACCTTATATCTTGGAAAAAATAAAAATATAACTATGTTCAAATCTTTTCATTCTTTTTATTATTCGAGGCATCGGTGTCAGTTTGATGTCAAGCCTTTGCTCTTTAAAGGCCTTTGAGGGCGCCTGGGTGGCTCAGTCGGTTAAGCGTCCGACTTCAGCTCAGGTCATGATCTCGCAGTTCGTGGGTTCGAGCCCTGCATCAGGCTCTGTGCTGATGGCTCAGAGCCTAGAGCCTACTTCAGATTCTGTGTCTCCCTCTCTCTCTGCCCCTCCCCTGCTCATGCTCGGTCTCTCACTCTCTCTCAAAATAAACATTAAAAAATTAAAAAAAAAAGGCCTTTGAGGGGTGCCTGGGTGGCTCAGTTGGTTAAGTGTCCAAAACTTGATTTAGGCTCAGGTCATGATCTCATGGTTCATGAGACTGAGCCCTCTGTGGGGCTCTGCAGTAACAGCATGGAGCCTGCTTAGGGTTCTCACCCTCCCTCTGTCTCTGCCCCTTACCACTTGTGTGCACACACTCTCACTCTTTCAAAATAAATAAACTTAAAAAATTGGTACTTATTTTAGACTTTTTTGACCCATTTCCAGAGGGTTTTTTATTGTCACAATAAACTAACATTGAGAATTTATTTTTTTTTAATTTTTTAATCTTTGTTTATTTTTGAGAACGAGAGAGAGAGAGAGAGAGAGAGAGAGAGAGAGCGCGCATGAGCAGGGAACCATCAAGAATTTAGTAAGTTACAGTGACCTAAAGATTTAATGTAAATATACAGATATTATATGGATCAAAACATGTCCACCTGTACTAAGTTTTGATTGCTGTTGTAATAGTATGGTCACTTGAGAAGAAATTCAGTCACAGTATCAAAAAATTTTTTTAATGTTTATTTTTGAGAGAGAGCAGGCGAGTGTGACCGCACGAGCAAGGTGGGGAGGTTCAGCGAGAGAGGGAGACACAGAATCTGAAGTAGCTTCCAGGTTCTGAGCTGTCAGCACAGAGCCCGACGTAGAGCTAACTCATGAATGGTGAGATCACAACCCGAGCTGAAGTCAGACGCTCAACCTACTGAGCCACCCAGGTGTCCCCCCTCCCCCCCCGTCACAGTATTTTTTTTTCAGGGTAGTAGTGGTTTGGAACCATGGAATCTTCTAGTGAAGAATGGTTTTGTCAAAAATCAAAATGGGCAGACCGGATGTTGGACTTGCCGGTGGGGACCTGCTCTAGGAATTTACCTGATTTCGCATGTTACCTCTTCGCTTGGTGGAGGAGCCAAGGTCTCCATTGTGTTTGCTGAGGCATTATTTGTATTTAGGCGGGAGGGTCACTAGTTTATGATGGTCTCAATCCCCTGCCCGCTTGGACCTGTTTCCACGAGGTGGCCCTGGGGAAGGAGGAAGCCAAGGCACCTTGAATTTGTCCTCCGTTTCCTTTGGGAAGATGTATGTTTCTCTTCCACTTTCACGGGCTTGATTTTTGAGTAGGATCTCAGATACTAACTGCCACCTTCAGTCCTGCTGACGCGGGCTGTACAAAGTCGGGTGCCAGGTGGAGGAGGTGGGGGCGTACTTTGCCTGGGTGTCTAGGTCAGGGCTGCTGCACGTGTTGATGTGGGACCTGCACAGCTGTACTTGCAGGACTGGGTCAAGGATCTTGTGCCACTCCACTGTGCCAGCGTGGATTTCATGACCGTTTCTACGTCCACCCTCTCCTGCTTCCAGATCCGGACCTTCTGTTGTTCAGTGAATCCTTCCTGTGCTGACTGCTGTCCATATACCATCTCTTCACCTTTTGGATTTGTATTTTTCACCTTTTGGTATCAGAAATGTGTGTATTGGGGTGGCAGAGTGGTTTTTGGCTCAGAAACTTCAGAAACCAAGATTGAAACTAAGATTCTAACTTGTATCAAACCAGGGATAGGGCAGGGCGGGGTGGGGCAGGATGACTGATCAGTTATGTTCAGAAGCTGGGAGCATTGCCAGCCTCTTGCCCTTATCCTGGCTGGTTCTGGATCGTTATCTTCCTCTAAGCAGAATTGTCTGGAACAAAGCAGAGGCCAGCTCTCTCATACTTGGGTTGTATTATCTTGAGGCCATTTAAATTAGTTTTACAGAGGAACTGTGCAGCCTCTGAGAAAGAGGATACTTAGCAGTTTCAACTTCTGTGATGCTCAGCTCAAACATGCAAGCACTTAGCCGCACCCAGGTACCATACAGCCATTGCTTCAAACACAAGTTCAAAAAACTTTTTGGGGGGCTATGCTTATCAATGCAAATTTCCCATCTAAAGTAAGTCTTTTAAGTCTGCTGCACTGAGGATGTGTGCTCCAAGTAGAACATCATTTCTGGACCCTGACCCTCTGACGTCATTTTTGGTGGAGGAATACAGTGAACCTGAACAAACGTCATAGCTCCCAAGATGTGACACTTGTACGTGTATTTTAGAGCTGAGTTTTAGTTTAACCTAGGACTACTCTCCTTATCGGTCACTTTTTAAGTGAAGGTTGATGAAGTCAGTTTTCTTACCTTTTTTTATTTTAACCTCTTCTCACACATAGCACAGTTAGCATACATTTAAGTTCACTGTGTGCAAAAGCGTATTGTTACTGGTTTTCCCTGAGAATTGGTTTAGCAGGTACTGAAGCATTTCTCAGTTGCCTTCTCATTTCCTTCACCTCCAAATCCTCAGCGGCTATCATTTGTCCCTAGAAAATTGCTGACTACCTGTTCTACCTGGAGCTCTAGGCCTCCTTGGTACCTACCTGATGCCATGTTACCTTTTCACATGTCTAATTGTGATCCACAGGTTTTGGCTCAAACTTCAGATGTTTCCTTCTTTTGGGGAGGAAATCCTTAGTCCCAGAAGGATTTTGGATCATCTAGAAGATTCCAGGAATAATGCCTTGAGCCATCTTTTCTATGTCAGGTCCAAATGGTTTGGAGGCAGAGGAACAGTGGATGAATCCCACTTGACTGAGCTCTTCCACAAAAATTCTTATGTTTCAGACATGTTTTACTTCTTGTTTCGTATTTTGACATTCTGATCTCTGAGTAAATCTGGTCATGATGGGGAGATCTTCGTCCCTGTCCTTCCTCTGACCCCGATGGCGCAGTCCCAAATGCATTGTAGATTATTTGGCAGAGACCTTGTATGTGGTCCTGAACTTCCAAATGTTCTGATTTATTTAGGCAAAGATACAGGATATCATGAAAGTGAGTTGTCTATACAGAGGGGAAGCAGATGTAGTATATCTTGGCCTGACCTTTTCTGGCTTCGTAGGTCCCTAATGGGGTGCATAGTTGCTAGTGACATCTTTTTTTTTTTTTTAATATTTTTATTTATTTCTAGGAGAGAGAGAGAGAGAGAGAGAGAGAGAGAGAGAGAGAGAGAGAGAGACAGCATGAGCAGGGGAGGGTCAGAGAAAGAGAGAGACACAGACTCTGAAACAGGCTCCAGGCTCTGAGCTGGCAGTCAGCACAGAGCCCGACGCGGGGCTCGAACCCACAAACCGCGAGATCATGACCTAAGCGAAAGTCGGACGCCCAACTAAGCCACCCAGGCGCCCCCCTAGTGACATCTTTAACACTGGTAGAATCCCATTTATACACAGCAGCAGCCCAGTTTTTGCTGTGCCAGTTTCCTTTTCGATCAGCACCTTGGAAGATCTTGTGCTAAAAATATGAGTATCTATTAAAGAATATTTGCAAATATTATTAGGCTCCTCTGGTTCATGAAGCAAACTCAGCATCTAGAAGGCTACATCCTATTTTGTTGGAAGAAAAAGAGCTGATTTCATAAATGTAACAAATATTAAGAATCTGTGTGTATGCTTATTTTAGTATAAAATGCAACATGGAAGGCTCTACTCTGTGGAAGAGAAATGGGGAAAAAAGGAGCTGGGATGGCAGATGAAGGGCATTTAACTTTAATTTTCTATTTCATTTGGAAAGGGGAACACACTCTAAGAAAATTTGTTAAAATTAGTTGGTAATTCTTGATAGAGAAGGACATAGGTGTTAATTACACTTCTGTTTGTAATATTTCTGCATTTAAATTTTCTCCTTCAAAAGTGATACTCTCAGGGGGGCCCAGGTGGCTCAGTTTGTTAAGCATCTGACTCTTGATTTTGGCTTAGGTCATGATCTCATGGTTTGTGGGATCAAGCCACACATCGGGCTCTGCACTGACTGTGGAGACTGCTTGGGATTCTCTCTCTCCCTCTCCCTCTGTCCCTCCCCAGCTCACACTCGCTCTCTTTCTCAAAATAAATAAACATTAAAAAAAAGTGATACCCTTGGAATTTAAGATTTGTCAGTAAAGTACAGATGATAAAGATTTTAAACATATGTATTGCTTCCTTCAATCACTCTTTCAAAACAATTTAGGTATTATTTTCTATATGGAACACTTATTTTAATGGAATGCTTTCTTTAAAATCTGTAATTAGGATTCCTGTGGGGAATCTGGTTGGAGGGAAAGAAGTAGAGAGTTGTGTCCCAGATACAGGGAAACATTTGAGCATGAGTGATTGAGGCCCTGATGGAGGGGCCTTGTTAAGTATCAGAATCCTTCCCCTTGTATCACCCCTTCTCTCTCCTGGCACTTAAATGGAGAAATAACAGAGATTCTTCCATGGGACAGCCTCTGTCCATGGGTTTGCTTGGGGCCACAGAAGGCACATTTGATACAGAGGAATAATGTTGCACAATCTTTTCAGTGTTTAGAGGTGCTGTGAACCTTGGGCGTAGTTTTCCCATCTGTGAAATGACCAGATGATGTCTGTGTTTCTTAAGGGCTTGAGTTCTAGTGTCTGACTTTAGGATTTTGATTTTTTTCCCCTGACCACCAAAGCACTTGAGATCTTTGCTAGAGGTTACATATTATAAGAATCTACCCTTTGCTGATTAATTAGTTTTATTATTTAACACCATCCATAGTTTATTCAAAAGGAAAAGTGTGGGATCCCCAGGTCTAGGAGATGAAATAAACAGAATCTGTTGCCAGGATTGTTCATTTCAAATAGCACCTCCATTAGAGCAGGTTGATTTAGAATAAGACAGAAGGAATTTTAACTCCCTGGGGATGAAGATTTCTAAATCCTGAAGAGTATACAGAGGAGAGAAGCATTTGGCACATGTTGGAATGGAAAGCAGAAAAATGCAAGGAGATGACAAGTAATTTGGTGATATGATGGATGATAGGGGAATAATAATAAGGAAACAGATTCTAAAGTTATGAAAATCATAGGTGCACTGGGGTATGTCTGCAGAGCAGGAAGGATTGAAACTGAACACTAGGGGAATCAGTGCAGGAGAGGAAATGTCTACCCAATAGCAAACACTAATATTATTGTATTCCTTAAATACTTACAGCAAGCCAGACATTTTTCAAAGGCTTTACTTTTGTCACTTGTAGAATCTTCATAACAATCCTATGATATGGGAACAATTATCATCAAAAATGAGGAACAAAGTGGTTATGTAGCAAGGTCATACAGCTAGTGAGTGGTAGAGCCATGACTTGAACCCAAGTAATTTGGGGCTGGAATCAATGTATTTAGCCACAACTTTCTGTTCTCTGTCTGGTTTACTTTGTGCCAGGTTCTGTGTTGAATTCACACTTCGGGGAAACATTTAGGTCTTACTTGAAATTCCTGGGTGGAAAGCCTTTCTTCAAAATTTCCAACGAGAATTCCTTTCAGAGGATTGTAAAGCTTCATTAAGTCGATACTGTGACCCCATGAAGCAGACATAACAATTGCATATATCAGATAAGGGAATTGGTGTCATGGAGGTGCAAGGGCTTGGCCACAGTCATATTTGTGGTCATGTCATTTCAGAGTCCAGGCCTGCAAAATTTTCCAAAAGCTCCAAATACCTCCCCAATGACTTTTTTCGTTGTGTGCCTTATAATAAAGAATGTGTAAATCCCCTCTCCATTTCTGCTCTTGTAACTGCAGTTTCTGAGCGTGGTCCTTAATATGACCTTCTGGTAGTTTTTGGTTTTCTTTCTCATGGAATCAGGTCTGGTATAGGTGGACCCATCTGCTCTGTCATGAAGGAAACCATACTAGTTAAAAGTGCAGGCTTGATATCAGGGCTGTGTGCGTGCCCGTCAGTGCTGAGCTACTTATAAGCTGTATGACTTTGAACAAGTTATTTGAGCCCTCTGAGTCTCAATTTTATCATCTGTGAAATGAGGCTAATAACAGTAACTTGCTTGTAGGGTGGTTCTAAGAAGTCAATGAGCTGATGTATGTAAAGAGCTTAGCATGGGGCCAAGCTCAATGAAAGTGCTCAATAAATGTTAGCCATTTTTGGTGGTGGTGCTATTGCTGGAGCAATATTGCTGGAGTTCACAGGAGTATAAGAGTATATGGCTAGGGTGACCAGTTGTCCTGGTTTGCCCACGGTGGAGGTGTTTCCCAGGATATGGGCCCTACAGTGCTAAAACTAAGAGTGTGCCAGGCAAACCAGGATGAAATTAATTACTCTAATGCCTACCCTAGACTTGGTTCAGACTGATCTCATTGAATTTGCTGTGCAGATTCCTGCAAGTTGCATATACAATTCATATTTATGTAGCAAAAAAGATGATCTCATATTTGACCTGCATTTTATAGATGTTGGTGTAGGAACATATAGAATAGCTTTTGTCAGTTTCTGAACTGATCATCACTGGAGGAGCTGTCTAGGGGTCTGGTGGTGAGTGTCCCTCTGGATCTTGACAGAAAACAGAATTCAACTCCCAATATGTCAAGAGACTTTAACGAAGGGCCTATATATGGGGTAGGGTTGGAGTTAAGGGACCCCACAAGGGGTGCTAAGACATCTAGAGACTCAGAAAAGCAAGAGGCCATTAGTACCCTTTAATTTGGAAAGGGGGAAGGAGAGGGAATTGCATTAACGGAGTCCTTTGTACTTCTCTGAGTTCCAGGAGGCTGCATGACCTTGACTCCTTTGCCCTCTAGTTTCTGATTGAGTTTAGCAGATGGGGAGCACTGGGAGGAAGTTGTATGGGAGAGAGAAAAGGGTTAGGGTATTTAACCTCCTTCCTTTCTACCTTGCTGCTTTCTTGTATAGCTATACTCCTTAATGGCAATAGCTTTCAAAGTGTGGTCCCTGGACTAGCATCATTATCATCTGGGAATTTTTTATAAATGCCACATCTTTTTTTTTTTTTTTTTTTNAGTCGGCTGCCCAACCGACTGAGCCACCCAGACACCCCTATAAATGCCACATCTTAAGACCCATCCCAGACCTACTGAATCATAAACTTAGGGGTTGAGGCTTAGCTATCTGTGTTCTAACAAGCCCTCCAGTTGATTCTGATGCATGTGAAAACTTGAGAACCACTGGTCAAGAGAGCAAAGATGCACCATGAATCTCTCACTTGGTCTTTGGCCAGTTAAGTCCTCTCTCTGGTTGGAGGTCACTTTCCATATAAACCAAATGGGAGGGAGCTTTGCTCTTTCCATTCATAGTACTTGAGTCTCTTAAAAGGTATTTTTTTTGTTTATTTTGGTGTTTGTTTTCTGACTTTTTTTTACAGAATTTAAACTCCAGATTTTGTTTTGTTCACCACTGATCTTCTGTGCTCCGCATAATACCTGTATCTAGTTGGTACTCAGTGTTGGTGAATGAATGGATATTAAGTGATCTCTAAGATCACTTCCAGCATTTTTACTCTTGATTTGGAGACTCTGTGTTCTCTATTATACCATAATGACTGGTTTATCTTAAATCTGTCAATCTGAAATCGAACCAGTACCTCTATGATTTTAAAGGAAAATATAATTGATGAATTAAGGAAAAAGTAACTTATAGCACCCTCTGTGTCAAGGACCATGGCACATGCAATATGTCACATATTATCCCTTTTAATCTTTGTAAAGTCTTTATGAAATTGGATCACTACAAAGAAATGCAGTGTGAGTGAGGCTATGTGACGTATCCAAAGTTGTGCAGCCACTTACTACCCACACTTGGATTTTAACCCCGTTGTGTTCACTTCTAGGCCAATATTGTCTCAATTTCAGAGCTAAATCTGCAAGATTCACAGGTATCTACTGAATTGCAAAGGTTGATTACATCACATGTGAATACTTTGCATTGAAATATATTTTATCTTGGGTCACTCAACATGTTGGGAAGAGATTAGGTATAGAAGTCAGAGAGACCTGAATTGAAATCCTGGCTCTTGCCTCTTACTGGCTGTATGTCCTTGGGCAAATTATTGTACCTTTCTGAGCCTAGATTCCCCATATGTAGATGGGCAATAACTCAACCAGCCTGACAAGGGGGTTGTGATGATTTGACATGATGCATATAAAATACCTGGCAAGTGGTTTCTGAGAATTTTTTGAGAATTTGTAATTTATATATGAATCATTATAAGTCTCAATTTGATGGGTGGATTTTAGAGTTTACTGCTTATCATTGGGAAAAACTGATAATGTGACTCGAATCCCTAATAATCCTTGGAGATAGTTTCATTACCAACTGGACTGGCAATGGGGTCAGACTGCCTGGGATCCCAAGTTTTCCTGTGTACTAGCTACTATATACTTGGGCACATTAGTTAACTTCTCTGAACCTAAGATTTATCAGGAAATATGGGGTGATTGTGCCTATCCCATTAGACCGTTGTGAGTATCATGTGAAATAGTATATGTAAAGTAGTAAATCAATAGTGTGAACACTATTATTATTCTTAGGGGGGAATTTCTTCTGCATATCAAATATATCCATGGTTTTGTTACTGTTGAATATTATTCATGCAGGTACACGTCTATAGATGTATGTAGGCATCAAATGAAGTCTGATACAGAAACAGTGCATGGTAACCATATACCAGATGTTGTCTAAAAATTCCTTTCTTCTCCTGAATCTTACTGTTTAGAAGGCTCACCTTCTCTTGTGTTGTGAAGATCCTGAAAAGAAGCCAAAGAGCCTCCTGGCCACCAAGTAAATGTTAAACCCACACAAAGTTCTTGTCCTTTCTCCGAGGGAGAGCCCCCAGACTCTCCTCTAGAGGCCACAACTCTTATTTTATGTACAAATCTAGCAAGTTTGTATTTGATTTTCAGTTCCAGAGGGTTTAGAAAGAAGGAGATTGGCTATTCCAGGGACACATGCTTGCAGTGGTGGTAAATAAAAGGGGCCATGGCCTGATTGCTAGAGAAGAGGGAAGAGGACTAAAAAAGCAGCAAACTCAGCAGCTGGAGCTACTGGGCATGTGGGCAGGAGATACTACACTCCCCTGCAGGCCTCCAAGTCCCCACCTTGTTGCTTTGCTGAAGGTGTAGTGGCAGCCGTGACAATTATGATGTCAGGAGAAAAAACAGGTGTGGGTTCCAAATTTAATAAACGATTTTTTAAGGGATAATCTTGAGTTATAAAGAAAAGGCTAACGTTTTCTTTAATCCCTATGATTCTATTTTCATAATGCTTTACACATTGTGTTTAAGCATGTCATTCCATTTCATTCCTTGCTCTTAATAAGTACTGCCACTTTTTTGTACATAGGAGGCTGAATCTTAGATACATTGAAGGACCAACCCAGGGTCACACAGGTACTAAAGGCTGGGGCAAGGCCCCAAACTTGCTTTTCAAAATTTGAACCTGGGGTGCATACCATGGCCCCATTGTATCATGTAAATGGGAAGGGAAACTTGTGCGACGTTTGTAAGGGCTCTGCAGACCCAGCTGCTCAGGTGTCTGTTTTGGTATTTATCATGATGCGTTTGGTCTAATAAACCCTGGATTTACGTATTTGGAACAGTAAGAGCAAACCTTAGGTAAATGGGAAACTCTGTCATCATAATGACAAGTTTTCTTAGGAGCAGCTTGAATGATGGCATAGTGGAAGGTGAGGCGTGGCAAGGACGACATGTATAAAGTTAAACGGAGAGGGAAGAGGGCCTGGAATAGCATTCTGAGGACAGTTGTGGGACAGGGCAGTGACATCTCCTTGGAGAAGTGTGTGTCTCTCCTTCCTCTGGCTCCTTTGATTTTGCTTGACCTGACTTGAACAGCAAGTTTACAGCCTAAGGCTCTTTGTTAAAAATAACTTACTTGCCAAGAGAAATTTATACTTGCATGGAAAAAATTGCTGTAGAATAACAATTTTGATTACAAATAATGAGACAATAGCAACTAAAGGATATTCTACCTCTGGCTTCCTCATGCTGCCAGTTGTATCCAGATGGTTTGGGATGGCCCCGTGGCCCCGAAGTATCTAACTGCATTCCTGGTATGAGACAGGCCAGGCCAAGTGCTGTGATCCCTTCCTCCTAGACCCAGAGGTGGCCATGCCAGGGTTTGATTTTCTTCTTTGTCACTTGCTTCAAAGAGGAAGATTTGGCAAATGACATCCCTTTGTTGGAGGAAAGAGATCAAGATTGGTTTAATATAATGGTTCTTTGAAAGAAATCAATGTCTAATTTACTCTTTTAAATTTGTGAAAGCTTAGCATAATGCAGCTGGAGGTATGTGGAGAGCTGACAGCATGTGAATTCCAGATTAGGATGAAGTTCGAATTGAAGTAGACCCTGTTAGTTAATTATTGTTATGTAGAAAATTACCACAAAGTTAGCCACTAGAACAATACTTACTAAAAACACTTGAACCACTGAAAACATCGATTATCTCATGGTTTTTGTGGGTCAGGAGTCTGGGCGCAGCTGAGCTGGGTCCTCTGGTTTGGGGTCTCTCATGAGACTGCAATCCAGATGTCAGCCATGGCTGTGGTCTCAACTGTAGGCTTGACTGGGGAAGGCTCTATTTCTAAGTTTACATAGTTATTGGGAGCATTCAGTTTCTTGGAGGCTGCCAGAGTTGAGGGCCTTAGTTCCTTGAGGGCTGTTGGCCAGAGACCACTGTTAGTTCCTTGCTACAATAGGCCTCTCCAACACAGTGCCTTGCCTCATCTCCTCAGCAAGGGAGAGAGTCTACCAGTGAGAGAGATGCCACAAGCTTATATAGCCTTATCACAGAAATGACATCTTGCCCTCTTTACCATATTCTGCTGGTTAGAAGCTAGCCGCTAGTCCAGCCCTTGCGCATGGGGAGGGATTGATTGCATAAGGACATGAATATCAGGAGGGGAGGGTCACTGGTGGCCATCTTTGAGTCTGTCTGCCACACACCCACATCTCAAACCCACTTTTTTTCTGTATTCTTCAGAGCCTTGCTATAAAAGGCTTTGCTTCTGTGGGCATGGGAGGGATTGAAATCTAAGAAACTGAAAGAAGTGGTTGGAAAATTCTGATTGGATCTGATCTGGTTACTTTTTTTTTTTTTTTTTTTTTTTTCTCTTT
>NW_027532409.1:339137-363747 GCF_008692635.1 Crocuta crocuta
TTCTTTTTTTTTTTTTTTTTTATTTTACCTTGATTGACTTATCTGGTGTCTTTCAGAGGGCTTGAAATACATGAATTCCTTTTACCCTCAACCCTGATAAGTAGGCAGATGAAGAACCAGGATTTAGAAGCAAACCCGAGTCTTGTTCATGCTCACAAGAGTTGAGAACTTTTAGATTTTTAAGAGGACAGAGGGCGTCAAGAGTGAAAGCTTTGTTGGGGCTGACCAACATGGCGGCACTTCCTCTCTGTGGGGATAGGGTTAGCTGTAGCTGGGCTCCTGGGCTAATCTGAATGTCAAGACACCACGTACAGTCTACGAGCCAATATGAAGGTCAGGTGAGGTTCCAGAGGGGATATTGGAAGTCAGGATTTGGGAAGGGCAGTCAGAGAAAAACAACAAAGTCTAAAAGGTCCAAGTCCCTTGACAGCCTTTCCTTTAATATACATTAGTACTGAGGGGGGAAAGCTGTACTTTTTGCCTTTATTTGTTATGCCCCAAGTGTTGAATTTGGACTTTGTGAAATCAGTGGAAGCCATTGTACTCTGATATCTGCCAAACCGTGAGGCCAGTTTTTCTTTCCTACCACCTTTGTCTGCACAGCTGTGATTGAATTTTTTTCCAGTTTTCTCTTGCATTATAAAAATGAGTGGAAAATGGAAATGGGAAAATGTTAGTACTTACATAATATATTTGAGGCAAAGATGGAGCCTGTTAGATGTACAGACAGTATTGACTATTTAGCTTCCATTTGTTACTGGTCAGATGATTTCAGTCGTGAAAGGAAATAAAATGAAAGAACATGCATGACCTGCTGGAAATGTATCCTTGAACATGATGTCTCTGAGGCCATGTTTAGTGATGGAGGAAAATGGGGAAATCTTCATTATTATGAGAATCAACATTAAAGAAAAAAAAAAAAACTTCCGTGGTTCAAATAGAAATCAACAGATCCACCGAGCTTTGGATAGGAAGATGGTTTGCTCCAGACTCCTTAATCAAGAGGACAGCGTTCAGCTCCCTATTGACACATTTTTCAAGGAAGTTGATGACACCATCAGAATCGCCATACAACTGCCAACGTAGTTTTTCAAGAACATAAATCAGGCCGCGTCTCTCCTCTTTCAGATTGGTTCATTTGCAGTTAGAATAAATAAAACGCCCAACCCCAACTATTGTTTTTTGCCTATAAAATCTGGCTTCTGTTAGAGTTAACAGACTTCATCCCACGGGCCAGATGTGGCCTGCTGCCTGTTTGTGTGGCCTGTGAACTAAGAATGTTTTATACATCTTTAAAATGACTGATAACTAATTAAAAGATTCCATGAAATTCAAAATCCAGTGCCCATAAAAGAAGTTATTTGGAGACATAGCCTTGCCGATTTCACACGATGGTGATGCAACAGAAACTGCGTGCCCTGTAAAGGCTCATAAAGTGACAGCTGTTTGGCCCTTCATGGAAAAGGTTTGCAGACTCCTGTACTAGCCACATCGGCCTTCTTTTCTTTTCTTGAAGAGTCAAAACCTGTGCCTACGTCAGGGCCTTTGCTCTTGCTGTTCCCTCTGCTTGGTATGCTGCTTCTTTATAACCTCTGCTCAAATATCACTCCTTCATTTTCTGTCCATATTAGCCCAAGTATGTTGATAATGTATTTCATAGCATCAACTACTCAAAGTATTCATTTATTTTTTTGCTTATTATTTTGTTCCTCCCACTTGAATATAGGCTCTCGGAGGGGGCAGTTCTGTCTTGCTCACTACTTGAAAAGTGCCTGGTACATACTGGGTATTCTGTAAGTGTTTGTTGACAGACTGAATGAATGAATGGAAACCGGTGCTGAATGTCTGGCTCCCTCCTCTTTAAATACACCCTTCATCTCAATAGCGAACTCATTTTTTCCTTCGTACAAATCATCGTTTTCAGTAAACCCAGATAATTGGAATGTAAGATATCACAAAATTAAATTTATTGTTTGTAATTTATTTTTTAACATTTTAAACAAACCTGAATAGTCAAGAGTACATTATATGACACTCAAGGAGTGAGGAAATGAAACATTTATACCGTAATTAAGATTTCATAATTTTTTAAAACTCTCTCCCCACAGACACCCTCCTCTATTCCCCTCTCATAGCACATAAGGATTGGCATCATTCAAATTTCAAAGTTTCCATTTGCAACTAATTTTTAGGAGCACCTTTTCTGAAAGAGAAGCAAAGGAATGCATATGTTCTCTCCCCGTCCTTTCTGTACATACTCAAGGACACACAGGTGAAATGGGTGGACGTCCTTGGACAGCTTTTCCCCAGAGGGCACCAGTCCAGTGCAGGAGCCACAGAAGCGTCCACATAATGTGTAAAACTGACTACCACTACCAGACGCACACAGCCTGTTCTTCACCTCGTGCACAGCATGGACTATGCAAACACTTAGGTGCACTCAAGGGTGAGTGTGCTTTGTGTTGTGGGGTAGAATGTCAAAAAGGGAGCAGTGTGTCCACCTTAGTGTTGACCATAGATGTTTGTTTTGGAGACTCAAGGGCTGCTAAGAAGTGAAGGCTGCCGTTTCATGGCAGATCTTAGTAGGCATGGCTGCACTTCGGGGCAGGGCATCCTTGTGGCTGTCAAAGAGTAGGTCTCTGTTCTTTCCCTTCCCAGTTCTTCTGGTCCACCAGGGTTTGCCGATTTCCCTCTCTGGGTCAGCCACTGGAGCTACCCCGGCAGGAGAGGCAGGAAGGACCACTCCTGTCCTCAAGATGCTCACTGTCTGGCTTGGGGGAACAGATGGGCATGCTGGCAGTCACCATACAGAGGCAGTAGATGTAAGACACTGCTACAAGGGGCAGCCTGGGGGACAGCTCACTTGGCTGGAGCCAGGGATGGTTTCTGGCAGGCAGTGATGCTTGGCTGTGGAGTTGTGAGCCAGGGGAGGGCCTGGGAGAGCTGCCTTGGCTGAACAAATGCTCAGCAGGTCATTGTGAAAAGCTGAGCCCTGTGGTGTGATTGGAAACACAGAGGCCAGGCTGGTGTGTGGGAGGGGAGGGGAGGGAGAAGGGGGGGAGAAGAGAGAGTAGAGATGGAAGAGGCAGCTTCAGACCTGATCTGAAGGCTCGACTCCTCGCTGCCTCCAGAGTCAAGGACCGTGGAGACCTCTGTCTGCAGGGAGGCAGTGTTCTATTTGCCAGGGATCACTGAGATCGCTTTGGGCATTGCCAGTCGTGTGTTTCAGTGACTCAGGGTAGGACAGCACAGAATAGCCTTTGCTTCTGGAGAAAGCGGATACAGTTCTTGCATTTTGCGTGGTTAATGGAACAAGGGCTTTGGAGCCAGATACTGCCTTTGCCATCATATTTCTGACCCTGGGAAGTTATTCAGTCTACTTCTGCCTCAGTTTTGTCATCCGTTAAAAGGGCATAACTATGAAATGCACCTCATAGGTTTGTTCTGAGATTTAAATGTGTTAATACATATATAAGCACATAGTAAGCACACATTCAGTGCTACCTGTTACTATTGTTATTATTCAGTTTATGGCCCTCTTGATCCGACAAATGATATTCTGTGAATAGTCTAATGCTTGCCATCAAGGTGGCAGGTGTGGAATAAAATTGAGTAAGAGGTAGCGGTTTCAGTATGTATTTTTGTTTTGTTTTATTTAGTAGCCCCCCAAAATGTGCTCCATGCTTGTTTAATTACATCTCCCTGCTTCCTGCCCTCTAGTTTCGAATGCAGGAATCACCATATTAGCATGGTAATGTCGCAATAATAATCTACTGAGTCTATGTAAATAAGGAACATCTGTGCAATATTTATGACCCATAAAACACAGTTCTACTCTAAAATGTTCTAGTCCCAAGTAGGTCATTGTGACGGAGCCATGATCAGAGGACCCTCCTGGGGCCCGCTGCTCTGTTCATCGAGCTCGGTGCCAGCCAGCCCAGATGGGAACGGGCAATGCCACATGGCAGTTGGCGAAAATTAGGCTCCTGAGGGCTTCTTTGCCCATCAGAGCAAAAAATGAGTTGTCTCTTTGCATGAAAAATGGGGTAAAGGTGCCTTTTTTTTTTTTTTTTTTAAATCAGGAAGAGCCAGCTTTCATTTGCGTGCAGAGGTTTAGACATTTTCTGGACTGTGCAGGGGACATTTGAAATCCCAGCTCGGTTTTCTGACATTTGGTACATTTGGGTTGCATTTGTTGCCGTTTTTGCTTGGGTGTCCGGGAAACTCCATCAAATTTGCAGCCCAACCTTCATCGTTATGTCAGATGTCACAGTGGATGACTTCTGTAATACCTGGCTTTCCCTTTGGTCTTGATTTTTCATTTGTTCTACCTTCCTTATTTCCCATTGGATTGCATGTGTTTTTATAATCTAACTTTTAAATTCTTTAATGGATATGTCACGGTAACATTAAGCCTTTTCCTTGTCATTTATGTTCTTAAAGTCTGCAAACTCATTTACACAATTGACTTAGAAAACCACCGGAAAGATAGATCTACCATGTGCCCAAGTCTGGCTCAGTTTTTTTGTGTATAGTATACACAGGGATCGTCAAACTTATTCTACAAAGGGTCACTGGGTAAACGAATGTATATGGCTGAGTTCCAATAAAACTTTATTTACAAAATAGGCGGCTGGTCTGCAGACCATGATTTTCTGGTCCCTGCATTAGTATAATACATGTAGAGAAAATTTACCAGTCACCAAGTGTCTGCCTTGAGGAACCGTCATCACAAGATGATGCTCCCATGAAACCACCAGTGAGGCCGGGCAGTAGAACAGGACCAGAGTCTTAAAGTCCCCTCATGCCTATTCCCGGGTATTACCTCTCCTCCTACTCCAGAGGTGAGCAACGTCTTCTAAAAATAGTAAATAAATTTTGTACTTCATTAAATTCTGCACATGAAAACACTATAGATTTTTTAAGAAAATTATTCTTGAGAGGCAGAATTGATGCATAGATAAGCATGGGCTTATCTTCAGCATTCCTAGTGACTGGCTTTATCATCATGATCCAATTAACGGTGAACGCTTTGAGTTTCAGTTCTATGATCTGTGAAATGGGGATGTTGACGCCTATTTCAGGGGGTGTATGAGCAATCAATCAGATGCCACACTCAAGGTCCTTAATGCAGCCCTCGTCTACAGAAACCACCTAATTTTATTTTTCATCCACTAAATTGCCTTATCCATGTTGGTGAGCCCCTCATTAGGTGTGACAAGGTGCCACTCTTTGGGGCTGTTGCTAACTCTAAATAGAGAATAATTTTTAATTAATCAGACTTATTAGTGTGTCAGTAACCAAACCCGGTCAGCCTCAAGTGTGGTCAACTTCTTTCAAATTTATTCTGGCCGTTGGATGCCTCCGTGAGGCCTCTGTTGGCATTCAGTTTTCCCAGAACACCAAACAAATGGCTGTTGTGGGGGTTTCCTGGCACGGAGCCCTCACTGCTTGTTGGTATTCTGGTGGTTTCTTACTCACACATGAGCACTTGTCTCCTGGGCCCGAGGCCGGCTTCACTGTATGGGCTGGCGGGTTGCACTGGGCAGGCCTGCTTCCTGCGGGGGCCCTTGCAAGATTGACCTTTTTTTGCGGGGGAGGGGTGGGCAGGATGGGTCGGCTCCTTTGGGTCAGCGCGCCTGTGTTTCTGTCAGCAGCCCTGAGGTGCTCATGAGAAGGTGCTGAATGTAACTGGGTGCCAACAACTCTATCTTCACCAATTTGCCTTGGCGATAGGCGGTGCAGATGTGGTGGGTGCCATCGCAGCGGCGGCAGAAGTGAAACATACCTTGGGGTTGTGAATTGCCGTTCTTGCTCTCAAAGCACCTCCACCTCCTCCCTCCAGAAAGGAATATTTAGATCATTATCGACGTCGGAGAGCACATTATGGGGAAAGAATGCTCTGCAGTCTGAGAGCAGTGCCATAAAACTGCAAGTGCCTTCTGAATGGGCCTGAGTGGTCTGCGAGGAAGCGGGCTTTCCCCCGTGTGTGCAAAGGGTGTGATGGTGGGAAGAAGAAGGAGAGAGGAAACTGAGTGCTAGGGGCTTTTACAAACTTTACTTTATAAAATCCTCAAGCCAACTCTGAGAGGCAGGTATTATCTACCTCCCCCCAAACCCCCCTTTCATAGATGAAAAACTGAGGCTCAGAGAAGTTGGGAGTATTAGTGGCAGGAGGCAAACCCATGTTGGTNGCCACGTTGGTGATAATATTGTCGTGGCTGCCAGTGTGTGTTCCCCCTGCATCCTTTGGGCCTTATCACCACGGGGTGCCCAGCCAGAGCCAGACATTGATGCCACAACCCACAAGCAGCCCTGCCCCAGGGACGAGGGACCTACAGGAGTTGAAGTGTAAGTCCCTTGTACTCAGTCCCTCACCCTCAGGTGGGGTAACTGTAGTCATGTGTCCTACACTGGATCCCAGAGCGCCCTCACGGGGTTAGGTCCCAATTACCCCACAGTGGTCACTTGCTTGATGACACACTGTGTGTTGGCTTTTTTTTTTTTAATGTTTATTTTTGAGGTGAGTGCAAGCAGGGGAGGGGCAGAGAGGGGACAGAGGATCTAAAGCAGGCTCTGGGCTGACAGCAGCAAGTCCGATATGGGGGTTGAACTCACAAACCGTGAGATCATGACCTGAGGCGAAGTTGTATGATCAACTGACTGAGCCGCCCAGGTGCCCCCATGTGTTGGCTTCTTTTCTTTCCATCCATTTCTCACATTCCTTCTTCTTAACTAGCGTTTCCTAGGATCACTTTCCTGTTTCCTAATCCTGGCCTCAAGAACTGCCTCTGGGGGAGCACAGACTAAGTCAAATACTACTACTAAGAACAGTAACAACATAATAATGATTGCTGATATTTACTGAGTAGTTCCTATATCCCAGGTGCTGTGCTAAACTATTTAGATGGATTCTGTCACTCAATGTGCACTAATAAACCTATGAGGTAGGTAGTATTACCGTCTCACATGTGAAGGAAGTCAGGTTCAGAGATGTTGATTGACTTGTCTAAGGTCACACAGCTAAAGAGTCCTATCTTTAACAGAGTCAGGATTTCTCTTCTAGGTTTTCTGACTCCCTGTCCAGTGCTCTCCCTGATTAACTGCTTGTGTTTAGGCAAGTTTTCCTTGGTAACACTTGGACTGTCAAGGGATGGAATTGTTTCTGGAGGTGCTCATCCCCCTGGGCGCATCTTGCTGCTGTGACTGCTTGGATCCTGTATTGGGGTCTGGCTGTATGTTCTGGGGTCGTAAGTTCTAATAGCATGGATAGGATGGGAGGGGGAGAAAAAACATTACCATAAAATTCATCCTGTCTTGAATTGGACTAAAAGCAAGCTGTTCTTTGATGATAAACATGGTTTTAAAGGCCTCTTCCAAGACAACGACTCCCAAATTTGTATCTTGAGTACAGAAGTCTCTCCAGAACTCCTGACTGTGATATCCAGCTATGTGACATTTACAGTTGTATGTCTAACAAGCATCTCACACCCAACTTGGCCAGCATTGGGGTGCCTGAGTGGCTCAGTCGGTTAAGCATCCGACTTCGGCTCAGGTCGTGATCTCACAGTTTGTGAGTTCGAGCCCCGCGTCGGGCTCTGTGCTGACAGCTTGGAGCCGGGAGCCTGCTTCAGATTCTGTGTCTTCTACTTTGGCCAGCGTTGAACCCCTGATTTTCCAAACCACTCTCAGCCTTCCCAGCATCAGTTGATGGAAGTACCACACTTGCAGTTTCTTAGGCTGAATGTCTTGAGTCTTAAACTTGAGTCCTCTCCTTCCCTTATACCCAGTGTCTAATCCATCAGCAAGTGCAACTGCTGTATTCCAGGTGTAGCCAGCATCCTCCATACCTACTGCATCCACTGCCATGGCCAAGTGATTTGCCCCTCTTCACATTGTGCAAGAGTCTTGGGCTGAGGGTCTTGGCTGCTACATTTCTGAAGAGTAAGACATTGATTGACATTTTTAAAGGGCGTTCAACAGTTTTGGGGAATAACTCTCCTGTAGGAGACTATTAATGGCTTTAACAGTTTGGTTTCTCCTTCATCCAAAGACCCAAGGCTGGAGAAGGTGGGTATCTTCTCACCTGTAAGAAACTTGCTGTCATTCTTTTTCCTGAGAGGAGGGAGAGAGCCGTCTCCAGAGGTTTCTCCACAAACTACCTCTTTCTGAAAGGCTTACTTTGCACCCTCAAAGGGATGGGGTGGGTTAGGGGAACTGGGTCTTGAAGTAGGAATAGTGAGTGAACTAAGCCAAGATACAGAATTCTGAGGCAGCATGGGGGTGAGGCTGCTGAGGGAGCATGAAGTGGATTTGGTGGGAAAAGAGGCTGGAGATGCAGGCACAGCCAGCTGGTCCAGGGCCCTACTGTGGGGCGACACCAAGGAGTTCTAGGGACACTGGGAAGCTACTGACAGGTTCCAAGTAGGAGAGTGACATAATTAAATTTGCTTCTTAAAATAATTACTCTCATGGTTGATGAAAGGATGATTTGAAGAGGACAAGCCCAGAATCAGGTTTATAAGTGAGAAGAGTCGGGGCACCTGGGTGGCTCAGTCGGTTGAGTGTCCTGTTTCAGCTCAGGTCATGATCTGATGGTTCGTGGGTTCAAGCCCCGCGTTGGGCTGTGTGCTGACAGCTAGCTCAGAGCCTGGAGCCTGTTTCAGATTCTGTGTCTCCCTCTCTCTCTGACCCTCCCCTGCTCATGCTCTCTCTCTCTCTCAGAAATAAATAAAACATTAAAAAAAACCTAAAAAAACCCCTGTGGTCTCTTTAAAAAAAATAAGTAAGGAGAGTCTGGAATAGTTCAGATTAAGGCTTGTAAATTGTGTGTGCTTGTGTGCGCGCTTGCATACACATACACAGTGATAATTGATGAGGAAGGAATTTGACATTACTTAATGACTGAGCAGATGCTGATGGAAAGGAACAACCTAGGGCCCCATCCTACGATCCGTAATGCAGGATATGGATACATAGCAGGAACCCTTTGTCTTGATGTCTAGCCAGCATTAATTCTCTCTTTTTCCCCTAATTTTACCTAGATTAAAAAAAAAGTTTATCTTTTTGAGGAAGAGAGAGTGAGGATGTGCAGGGGAGAGGCAAAGAGAGAGAGAGGGGGAGAGAGAATCCCAAGCAGGCTGTCGGCACAGAGTCCGAAGTGGGGCTGGATCCCACAAACCATGAGATCGTGACCTGAGCCAAGATCAAGAGTCAGAGGCTTAACTGACTGAGCCACCCAGGCACACCTAATTGTACCTAGATTTTTATTCTCTTTCCTTAGGAGAGGTTCTCACTCTCAACAACCTCACCCGCTGTGCTGATCTGTGGGCTGGTTTTATCCAGTCAGGGATAATCCAACTTTCCCTGGTCATAGTGGTTGGCTTAGGCCTGGGTTCTTGAACCAATTATCTCATGCACTTCCGTGCGCACAGCAATTGATGAATAAGTGGGCATGTGATCATATCTGGGCCAATGAGGAGACTAAGGGGGAAGCGGGTTCTTCCTCGGGTCTGTGAAGTGACTAGTGGTGGCTCTGGCAGCTAAAGCCTTCATTTAGATGCCCCAAGGGTGAATTTCAGGCCATTTGATTCTGCTGTTGCTTCTCAATGCATTTTTGTTTATATGTTTTTGTTTTTGACATTGTGTTTTCACCTGAAGGCGGAGAACTAATCTTCATAGACATGCACACTTGCGTACATTTTTACTTGGGGGAAGAAAAGACTTTAAACACAAAAATACAATCCATCCATAATTCTACCACTTGATCTGAATTATGTAACATAAGCAGTGAAAGTTTCTATCTTCTTAGCACATAGGCTTTTCTGCTTCAGCATGTGCAGGGCTAATTATTATTTTCTTTAGTTGTATATCCTTTCTGACTTTTCCCCATGGGCATACAGATGATCTATGTACAAACACACTCACGTACTTTCTAACATTTCAGTCATGCCATACGCATTGGTCTCCAAACTTGAGATCCTTGGCTTCACGGGGAGGAATGGGATGATTCTGTGTGTGTCTTCAACATGCCTTTGCAGTAGTGTTTCTTCCCTCTTTATATATTTGATGGCAACTGACTTCTCCATATACCTTGAAAGTATTCATGTGTTTGCCACTGGTTAAGTGTCCCTTAGCTTTAGGACAATGAGGTCTCTGGGTTTAAACAATGATGAACCTTCCCTTAACTTCTCTTGGCTAGTACAAAACAATGTGTAAGAGGGAAAGAGTGAGTAAATAAAACCTGGTTGAAGGCTAAAAATGGGGAACAAGTTAGTAAAAAACCAGGGAAATATTTAAGTAATACAATCTCCACTTCAGGGCTTGGAATTGAATGTCAAGTGCAGAATGTTAAATAGGACATTTTCAGAGCTTAGGAGAAGTTTGATATATAGTATGTAATTAAGAGGCTGAAGAGAGTGCCATTTTTTATAGCCCCTACTTGTCACTTGCGCAGATTTGACTTCAGATATGATTTTTGAGGTTACAAGGGTAATTAATTGTATGGTCTCTTCCAGGAAGTATCATTCACCTGAGTAATATCCTCTAAATTGACAGATGCAAAGAAAGTGGGTGAGGGAAAATATGACACTACGAATTTGTTCACTTAACAGATATTTATTAGGTATCTACTATGTGCTGTGGACCTTGCTGCTTAGGTCGGGGGATGTTGTAGGGATGGCAGGCTTTGAGGGGACCTTGCCTAGTCTAGCAGAGGACAGAGAAGACAAAAGTATAAGTCAGCTACACTGGGAGATCTGTGGGTCCCACATCAGGATCAGATGCCTAACTTGGCTCTCTGACTTGAGTAGGATTAATTCACAGGTTTTATTTTTCTTGTGTAGTTATAGATATTTTAAAACCGGCAAGACAAGGCCATTGAAGAAAACAAAGAGAAGAAAGGATAGAAGTAAAAATGGTGTCTCTCTGTGATCCTACTCTGTAGGGTCAGCCACTGTAGCATTATGGCAAATTTCCTTTCAACCTTTTTATTTTTGTTTATTTATTTTTTTGATTACTCTTAAAATGTGAATTTATTTTGTTAGTCTTTGGGCCTTTGGTTAAACTTGAACACGAGACAGAGGATTTTCCTGAGCTGTTTCCCTTATTTGATGAAACCATTGTTTCCATGATGAGGACTGAATCCAGGGTGAAATATTTAAAGCCTCATCCAGATGTCACTGTAAAAGGAAGGATCAAGTCTTTCAAACTGCTGCTGACTCCGAAATGTAGCTGGCTCCGTCAGGTGAGTTTGCTGAGGGTGTTCTCCTGCTATATCTTCAGGTAAGTGGGGAGTTCCATCTCTTGCTATCACTGGTCTCCTAGTTCTTGATTTCTTAGTTTTGATGCATCTATGGGTTGAATGGAGTGTATCTATAAGTAATTAGCAAAGCATGAGTATGTGCGGGTGGCCTGTTTATGCAGATCTGGAGCCTTGAGTTCCTGGATTTAGTTCTCAGATTTCAGAGTTATTGAAACTCTCTGAGACTCAGTTTTCTCATCAGCAGTGTGCTTTCTTGCAGTTCTTAATTACCTTTCCTTGCTAGAAGCTTTCTGTCCCTGTGCCATGAAGCTGTACCGTCTTTTACTCTATTGAGGCACCAAGGCTAGAGACATATTCTTTTTTTCTTCTCTCTTTAAAATTATGTTTATTTATTTTTGAGAGAGAGAGAGAGACAGAGAGAGAGAGAGAGAGAGAGACAGAGTGTGAGTGGGGGAGGGTCAGAGAAAGAGGGAGACACAGAATCCGAAGCAGGCTCCAGGCTCTGAGCTGTCAGTACAGAGCCCAACAGGGGGCCTGAACTCGTGAACAGTGAGATCATGACCTGAGCCAAAGTCTGATGTTTAACCAACTGAGCCACCCAGGCTCCCCGAGACATATTCTTGAATATCTAGGTGGAGAATCTTCGGAGCACCTCAAACCAACTATGGTCTGTCCATCCCCTTCTCACACGTGAGATTAAACATGGAGGCAGACCACACCAGCCTTCGTCTCTTGGAAGACTGAACATTCCATTGTACATATTCTGTAATAATTTTCTTCTAGTGTTCTTCCTTCCCTGGGGCTGAGTGAGTTTCAGGTGTTGGAAGATCCTTGGAGAGCAGGTGTCATGACAACAGCTGTGATTATGGCTTCTGGGAAGAGGGCAATGCTGACTCCACAAATAGGGATCTCCGGCAGAGATGGCAGAACATTGCTTGGGCATGTAGACTACAGTCCTTCGCTGGACATTTCTGTGGTGTCCGGAGATCTATTTGAGTTTCCAAATTTTTGTGTCTGGGGGTGCCTTAGTTTATGAAAATAATGAACATAGTGGAGGACAGCTTCTAGAGTGTGACCACCTGGACACAGTAACACTCTTTGGCTCTAGCCAGCTGTTGCTGTGAAGCATCTTGGGCTCAGTCTTGCCCGTGCTTTTCATTTTCAAGAGAATATCCAAATCCCCAAGATTTTTGGAAATCTCCTGATATTAAACATTGGCCACTTAAAAAAAAAAGATATTCTATTGTGTGGATCCAATAGAACCTAAATGTGGGTCACTAGTAGGATTAGAATTCCCTGCTGGTCTTTACAACTGGGGATTGTGTGTTCCTCTCCACATCTCCTTCTCCCTGCGTATCTATCTCCGGGGCGTTCACATTCCTCCTCTGAATGCTTCACAATTCGCCTCCTTGGAAGGAGTCTGGGTTGTTGTCATTTGACTTCCAAGAATGTGAGGCCAAGAGACCCCGGTGCTGTGCAGCACGTCACAGGAGTTGTGATTTTGCAAATCAAAATACAAAGCAGTAAGTGAGGGTTATGATTTATGCTGTCATAGCAAGAACTACCTACCACTTGTGGCACATACTGGGCCTTTCACATACATTATTTCACTTAATGCTCATGGTGAGTGAGGTGGTATTTCCTCCACTGTATGGAAGCTGTGTGAGTTTCAGTCACTTGCTCAGGGATGTACAGGTGGTGTGGGATGGAGCCCAGCTTTCTTGTCTCTCTCTTCTACTCCAGTATAGGGGTGCTTCTCCGTTTCTGGGAGAGGTTATTTCCTTCTCCCTTAGGCCATCACTAATACCTCCTTGAACCATGCCCTTGTATGTAGCAGGTGTTCTCTAAGTACTTTTCTTTATGATAATGTTTGGCTGGCTTTTCTCCAATGGGTAGAATTAGCCTAGCGGAAGCAGTTTTTCAGGGCATAGAATGAGCCTTTATAAATTTGAATTTTCACGACGAGGTTTATTTTGCTGAAATGCAAAAAGAAAGGCAAATATTTACTAATTTTTACTTTATTAAACTGTAATGCACAGGGGTTTATTTTTAGAAATGATAAATTGTTTCCTTTACAAAGGGATCTTGGGGAGAAAGAAACATACCACATTTAAAAGTTATATACTATTCTATAATTGCACAAATCAAATATGTGTATTATTTGTAATTACATCAGTAATATATGTAATTACATGGGAAAACAATTAAAGCAAACTGCATTGCAAGTGAACATGAATCAAGATTTCTTTTCCCTCTCTCCCAGTTACTCTGCAGCGTTAATTTGTCTTCCAGAAGTAAGAATATCACACAGACATTTTAAAAAACATCCTTGACCTACCTCAGGCACTTTATTTTTTCTTTTTAAAAATTTTTTAATGTTTATTTTATTTTTGAGAGAGAGAGAGCACACAAGCAGGGGAGGGGCAGAGAGAGAGGGAGACACAGAATCTGAAGCAGGCTCCAGGCTCCAAACAGTCAGCACAGAACCCAATGCGGGGCTTGAACCCAATGAACTGTGAGATCATGATGTGAGCTGAAGTCCGATGCTCAACTGACTGAGCCACCCAGGCGCCCCCTCCCTCAGGCTTTCTTGAGCAGAAGGTACTGAGGATTTGCAGTCTCAAAGGTGAAAGTGAGATGCATCATCCCGCTTTATTTCTGCTGTCTTACTATTTTTTTGCTTATAAAAATGGTAGCAGACAGTACCACCACTGCACCTGAGCCTCCAGAGTGGTTCCACTATGGGTAATTTTTTTCCTGAAAAAACCAACCTGCATATTCTATATTTCTACTGCAAAAACAAAACAAAACAAAACACACACACACACACCCCCCCAAAAGACTGGTTTTGGGGATAATGAGCAATGATCCACTGGTCAGAAATGCATGTTCTTTTAAGAAATTCAGGGGTTATGTGGAACATAATTTAAGTCTCAGGGGACATTGTTCAGTGAACCATTCATTCACCAGACAACTAAAGAGCACCTGCTGTGTGCATCAGTTGCTCTGCTGGATGCTGGGGTTGTGGAGATGAAATATCTAGTTCCTGTTCCATGGAGATATGATCTGGTCTGCTAGGTGACACATGCACAAATGTGACGTGGGAAGGAAAGTGCTAAAGGCCACGTGACAAGAACTAGAGGCCTCTGAAGAGGTTCCCAGAAGGCCTCACAGGGGTGGTGAGGGGTTTGGAAGAAGTAGAAATTATTGCATTGGATATCTCTTGTCCCAGAGTTGGGCTGGAGGGTGGGTGAGAATGTGCTCCGGGCGGGGGTGACGAATGTGTGGGGGCAGCGGGGTGGGAACAAATGAGGCACGTTCTCAAACTGTGAGTTCCCTAGAGTTGAGAGTGAGGGTCAGCTGTGAGGGTGGGACTGGAGACGAGTTCGAATACGGAGGCAGACCACACCTCCCAGCCTGGGGGTGTGATGCCAGCAATCTGTGTTTAGGAGGCACCCACGGATTTTTTATCACACCTTCTCAGCAACGACCACAGGTGGAGATCTTTTGCAAGTTTAAATTGTCTAGGGCTCCAGAGTTACTCACGTTATCTAATCCCATGGGAAGGATCTAGATGGGCCAGATGGTGTGTGTGCTTATTGCCAACAATGAGGGTGCTAAGTTGTGGGGTCTGCCTTTGGCTTTGACCAGCGCCTCCATTCATCATCTCAAGGCCCCTGGGAGGTCTGTCCACTGACAGAGGTAGAGGGAGGGTGCCTGTCTTAGAGGAGTGTTGTGTAGACAGCTAGCAGCTGTGGGATCTGCAGGTGTACGGTGGAGGAGGACTTATAAACAGGCAGAGTAACATCGGAGTTGCTTTGCTTCCTGTTCCTCCTGCCTTCTACTTTTCATCAAATTCTCCTATATAGACTTAAAATGTTAGCAAACAAGAGCCTGTGGGAGGCATTATTGAATCCTACCTCCGTTGGTCAGAATATAAATATCACTTAATTCCTTCGCGTGTTCAACAAACATTTATGTAGCGCCGAGCTCTGTGCGCGAGCTCCCGTCTCTGCTGTTGAGAAGTCCGCGGTCTCTCGGGGGAGAGTGAACTGCTGAGGGATTTCTGACTGAGAGATGCGTCGAATGACAGTGACAATGGTGGCTGGCACTTATTTCTTTTGTAACAAGGATGGTCTTCGTGTCTGCTCGATGAGGGGTGTAGATGTTGTCTCTCATTTCACTGGTGGGGAAACTGAGGCATGGAGGCTTTCTGATAAGTGGAGGAGGCAGAATTGGGGCCCGGGGCAGTTACTGAACCCCTAGCTGGTGAGCACAGGGGAGGATGTAGGCAGCTTGATCTGGGGGGAAGGGCACCAAAAAAGGTTTCTCAGAGCTGGTGCCCTTTCAGTGGGTCCTGAAGGAGAGGCTTCCAGAGAGATGACCTGGGGCTGAGTGTGCTTAGCTCAAGTAAAACTGGGATGAATTATTACTGCTGTTTCTGGTGGGAGACAAAGGACAGTGAGATTGGCATCAGAGAGGTCCTGCTGGGTGGCTCTGGGAGGCTCTTGGTCACTGGCCAAGGTTGTTCTGCTTCCTGTTTGGGGACTTCAGATGACCTGTGAACGCAGTCTATTCCTACTGCCAGCAGAGGGCGTCTCTGAAGGCCTGCTTAGAATCACTTGTGAAGCAGGGTCAACAGGGGCGGGTCCAGGAGGTTTTGTGAAGGTATACACAATTTAGGGGAGTGCTTTAAGAAAAGAATATGACACATTAAATTCAAAATCAGGTACAGAGTCTTGAAAGGGACGTGTGCAAGTGAGGGCCCCTGATATGTCAGCTTTATTAGTGTCATGCCAAATTGGCCACCGGCCACTCCGTTTCATTGACGTCATGCTTATTTATTTTTAATGTTGTATTTATTTTTGGGATAGAGAGAGACAGAGCATAAACAGGGACGGGGCAGAGAGAGAGGGGGACACAGAATCTGAAGCAGGCTCCAGGCTCTGAGCTGTCAGCACAGAGCCTGATGTGGGGCTTGAACCCACGAACTGTGAGATCATGACCTGAGCCGAAGTTGGATGCTTAACTGACTGAGCCACCCAGGCGCCCTGCGTCATGCTTATTTCTGCATCGTGCAGGAAAACAACGGGTCTTGTTTGTTTGTTTTTGGTCCAGAACTGAAGAGTCTTTATTTTGACATGACATCCACCAAGTTTGGAGGGTGGCCTACCCAGAATCTCTTTCAAGGTGTCTCCCAGGATTGGCTAACTGTGGCTGCTCTGGTCACAAAATCGTCTTATGCATTCACATGTGGCCTCCTCATACATCTAATTTTTTCATTGTAGAGGTACTAGAGATGGTTGATATTCAGGACATAATTCCCAGAGTGTTCCTGCCTTGCTAAATTTCAGTTTGTATGTCTTTCGTCAAATATTTGGCTTAGCTGGGGCTGCTTGGCATATTGTGTTAGCTCAAAGTGATTTATTGTCTCAGTGTCATCCATTCACTATAGAGAGGTAATATTTAGTGTGTCAGTGGGGATTATGTTGTAATCTCAAGAAAAATATAGGAAGTTGGGTAGAGAAAAAAAATTCAGGGAGAGGAACCAAGCAGTTATTAAAATAGGCTTTTCTAATATATGTTCACTCGTTGAGAGTTACATCCACAACTTCATTTCTCATCAAAAAGTCTCAAAGAGCCAATTTCCAGTAGTTCTTATCCCTCCTTGCAGCTGAATATTTGGGGGTATTTTAAAGTGATATCATAAAATAGATGGAAAATGAAGTCCTATAAATGATCTTTAATCAAGAGGCTCTGTTGCTTTATGAAACAGAAAACAGTGAACAAAAGACTATGATTTTAATTCAAGGAATGAGAGCTATTTATTTTAAGTATTTCTGCAGAATGGCAGAAGTAATTTATTCAGTTATAATTAGACACATTGTAAAATGGACGATTGTGGAGAGAGTGATTCTTGCTGGCTTCTGTGAGTCAGGGAAGTCACTTCTGTACTATTCTCTGCTATCTGGCCACAGATCCTGGTGCCTGAAATTAATCTGTGAACCAGGGCAGAACCAGAGAAAAATGGAAGCTGAAACTGTTCACGTTCCCTTTTCATCCTGAAAATGGGTTTTCCTTCTTTCTGTCTTGATAAGAAACTGCTGAAGCAAGTATTTAAATCGGGGAATTGCTTGGGTGTCATGTGGAGTAGACCAGATTTAGCACTAGGTAATGGAAAAAAGTTTGAGGTGTTCAACAAGGGGAAATTAGAGGTGCATCTATAGTGAACTGTGGCAACTTAAAAAGCCAATGCTATTTGGGGCTGTATTGATAGAAGTATAAGGGAACAGACCATTGGAGGTGATTGACAGATGGAAACTCGCGTTTTCTTTCAACAAGTATTTATAGAGGGCTTCTTATGTGTTAGGATTAGAGAGCCATTGGTGAGCAACATAAACATGTTTCCTTGGAGATCAGAGACTTTGGAAGGAGGCAGATAAATGGACAGATAATTATGAAACAGCAAGAGAAACTATGAGAGGAGAAGTCTAGCGTTGCATGTAGAAGCAGGGAGTAAGGATAAGATGAGGAAACAGACTTGGCATTGGCTCAGAGGTGAGACAGTATGGCACTTTGGGGGAACAGAATGTTAAATGTGGTTGGAGCATAGAATTGGAGGGTGCTGTAGAGTAAGAGGTGAGGCCAGAAGGGTGAACAGGCAGATCTTGCAGAGAAATCTAGACCATGGTTTAAGTTATGACTATATCCGCAGGGCAGTGAGAGCCACCAATGAGTTTTAGGCAGTGATGTGTTGTGACCAACTTTGCCTTTTAAAAGCATCACTTTCACTTCCATGCCAGTAAAAGGGATGGAGAGGACAAGGTGGAAGACAGGAGATGAGCTAGGCAACATCTCTGAGACATAGTGGTGGCCTCAACTGGAGTCATGGCAGTGAGCATGGAGAAGACTGAGTGGATGGACTTGAGAAGCAGTTAGGAGCGAGAATCAACAGGTGATTATCTGGATATTTGAGGGGAGAGAGTCAAAGTTGATGCCCAGATGGAAACTGGTATGATACATGCTCCAATGGAGAGTGTTTGGTTTTGTGGGGACAAGATCACAAGCCCAGATCTGGGTGCATGCAGAGTGTGAGTGACCGTGGGGGATGCAGTGGGGGTATCTGCTAAGCAGTGGAGATTTTGAGGCTGGAATTTTAGCTCTTGGAGCCATTGACACACACATGGTCATTGACTCCTGGGAGTGATAGATCTCTATGCAGTGGGAAGAGCCAAGGGTTACACCACCAGTATGTTTGCATGGGAGATGTGGTACTCCATCTTGGACCATTGCTCTGTGCAGCTGTGGATGGCATAACCAGAGTCCAAAAGTTTCAGCAGGCAGATTACCACTTGGCAGTAGGTAGGACTTTCACATGAATACAAATGCCCAGAAATGGGTGGGTTCCTTGAAAGGCGGTGAGTTTCCTGTTACCAGAGGTATTCAAGAAGAACTCCATGACCACTTGCCTGGGATCCTGTAGAAGGCATTCATATGTTAGGTGGGATTGTACCAAAGGGACTTCTAGATACCACTCTGGTCTGATTACTACAGTTATGAAATTGCCATTTTGGATGGAGGTGCCTGTGTCAGGATCCTTATGTTTGGTTTGCTGCCTGTCTGGTCCTGTTATAGCCTTTCCTTTCCACGTGTGCATGGATTCCATAGTCCTCACATCTGCCATTCTCCTTCCTGGAACCCTAGTTCCCTTCCCCTCTGTCTCTACTTAGAGCCCAACACCTGAACAATTCAGCTGTTTTTCTTCTCTCCCTTTTATCAGGTGGCTGGATGCTGCTGGCAAAATTCCTCAAATCTTAAAAACGTGGCCTCTGTAAATGAATCATCCCTAGCCTCATCTGGGCCTGCAGGTTGGCTCCATAACTTTTCCCTGTGCCTGGTCAACATTTTCCCAGTCTCCTCTGTAGCCTGCCACATCTTTTTCCCTGTCTGCCAGAGGTCTCTCTCCTCCTTCTCAGAGAAAACATCAGGCATCAGATGAGAGTCCCCTCCACCAGCTGTCTGGGAAGCTGGCACTTGAAGCCCCCTTTGGCTCCACAGGAGAAGATACCTTAGCTGTTCTATCAGGTTTCTTGTACCTGGGAACTTGAACTTAAGGAGTGTTTCTGCCATTCCCTAATTGATAAGGCTGGCTCACTGTGACTAAGTATTTGAACAGTGACATTTACGTATGCCTGTTTTCCTTCTGGGAGTCTGGCATTTTGGAATGTGCGAGGCAGGGGGTGCTTACATGACACTNTTGGGCACTGAGTCTCTAATGAACCTCCCTCACAGACCACACTTTATACATATTGTCACAACTCCTTGTTGGAGGAATTAAGTGCATGCTGCGTGACTCCACTGGGAGAGGACTCTGGGGTGCTGGCACCTGGTTTCCTCCAGACTTCACCCCATGCGTCTTTTCCTTTTGCTGATTTGTGTCCTTTGACTGGAATAAATCACAGCTGAGTGTGACTATATGCTGAGTCCTGTGCATCCTCCAGCAAACCACTGACATAGGGTTGGTCTTGGGTTCCTCCATGACACTTTCCCGCCAGCATGTATACACATATGCTTGACTAATTCATCTTAGTAAATGAAGAAACGAAAGAAGACCCCACATCTTCTCCTGGCAACCGCCCCACAGCCTTCAGTGCTGTTGACCAGTTGCTCTTCCTTCACTGGCTGCGTTGGCCCTGGGGTTCTGGAAGCTGCTTTCCAGCCTTCTCTGTGATTTGTTCTCTCTGTTGAAGTTGATTGGGGTTCTGTCCTAGGTTAACTTCTCCCTCTCGACTTTGCATGTGTTGGTGGTTCCTGGTGGGCTGAGATGGGAAGATTGCATGGGGAATTTTGCAAGCTGAAGTACCCATTTCCTGCCTTGAGCAGCTCTCCAGAATCACTGGGGAGAGGAGCCTGCACAAAGCTTCCAAAGGAGTCTGGACCAGATTTTGCCCTTCTTTTGAGAGCTATCACCCTATGTGATGTCAGCCACACCCAATACATTTACATGAAAGGGCCCCCCCCCCCCCATCTCTATCTGTGGCTGGGACTCCTCTTCTGAAATTTGAACCCAAACTAGAACAGATCCTGCCTGCTCTTCTCCATCCCTGTCATTGCCACCTTTTTGTCCAGGCTGGCATCTCTTGTACCCCTCACCTCCACTCCATTCTCCTTTTTCCACACAAGAGGCCACAGTGACCTTTTTACATAAGTGTAATCATGTCACCTCCCTGCATAAAACTCGGGAGCATCTTGGTGCATGCACACCGGGCCTGGCATTTAGTGGGTGCTTGTTTTGTTGAATGAATGAGTGAATGCATGAATGTGTAAGTGTTAGATTTTATTCAAGTGCCCAGTTAGCAACCCTGTGAACCCTTTAGGCAGATAAAGAGCCAGTGCTGAGATTTAGAGCCAGTGAGCTGTTGAATTTATATTAGATCGATTTGCTGAAGACTCTGGAAAAGTCCAAAGAAGGAGGGAGAGGGATTGCAGAAATGGGCGCCACTTGCTTTTGCCTAAGAGGCTTAGGAAGGGAAAGTGGAGGGGATTGTTGAACATAACCCATGGCGAGGGGGAGGGAGGCTTCTGATTCCACCTGGGACCCCTTGGTGCTCCACAAGATCCCTACTTACTGGGAAAAGAGGAGCTCTTGCTAAGGTGTCTGAGAATGTGTGATTCTCCTTGGTTTGAATCCAGCTCTGCCACATGCAGGCTGTGTGCTCCTGGACAAGTTCTCTGTGCCTCAGTTTACATATTGGTAACATGGAGTTCCCAAAGCCTCTCTCTAATGGTAATCACGGAAGTCCCTGAGAAAATGTGTGTAGGGGCTGGCCTGTGGTGATCAGGTGCGGTCTTTTGTTGGTGGTATGGTGGAGGCGGCAATGGTGGCATCAGCAATTATGATCGCCCCTAAGGTTCCGTTGGGCACCACATCTGCCACATATAATTAGTGCTTCTCCGGCCCCTCACATGGAATCTAACACATCATGGGCACTCAGAGTCACTGAATGGATAATCATGGTCTGAATTCTGATTATTTAATGTAGTTGGTTGACTGGCAGTATCTGCCATATGGTTGATATTCAACGAATTGTAGCTATTGCTCTTGTTATTTACCTAGAAATACAAAAGTGGTTGTGATGGGGAGTTTATTTCCTTTCTTGGAGGTTTCTTCTGGCCTTTAATGGAGCCACATGTACTCACGTGCCTTGCTTTCATCAGGGAAAGCTCTTTACCTAGCAAGGACTCCTGGGGACTCACTCCCCTTTGAGAAGAAGGAGTGTTTTGTGCAAGGCCCAGACCTGGCCATTTCGATGGAGGGCACAGAGAACACGCAGCTCTGCCCTCTTTAAAATTTCACATCCTGAACAGGGTGCAGCCCTGTGCCCCGTGGCCATACTTGTTCTGTTTCCCTTGAATGCCGGCTTATAGCCCTGGCCTTCTTGCGAGCCTCCTGCCCACATTGATCATTTTTATTTGAGTAATCAAGTCCTTTTAGAACCTGGGGCCTAATTCACTGTTTCAAGGTCTTCTCCACGCAGCATTGGGCACTTCCAGGCCCCCGAGGCCTAGGCAAAAAGTTGTTTCATTTGAAGCCTCTCTGCAGCCCTCTCTGCATTGCTTCAGCCACCCCTGTGTTGGCAAACGAGGGACGGGATGGCACATGGAACTGAAGTAATTTGCTCTGAGCGCTGAGGTTAAGTTAGAGTCTCTTGTACCCCATGGTGGGTCCCCTTTCTTCTGTGCCATGGTGGCCTTCAGAGAAGCCTCTCAGAGGCCCATCACGTCTGGATCAAGGGGACCCAGGTGCTCACTGTGGGATGCTGGATGTGTCTCCAGTGGTTGCTTTCTATGGATCTTGTTTTAGGAAACTGTCCTACGAATAAAGTCCATGTAATTGAGAGCAGCTCGATATTGCAAAGTTCTATACAAATACCATTTAAGTTTGACGAGTCTATAAACAGTTGATGTGGTCAGTTCTCCCCCTTATCTGCATCTGTGCCTTTGTATTATGACATCATGGCTCCTTCTATGAAGAGGTGGTATGTGTTTCTTCACCCTTGGAAGCGGAACTTAAGTCATGTGACTCTTTTTGACCAATGGGACAGGAGTAAAAATGATACTGGGCTGAGGTTTGAAAAGTACTTGTGTATTGGGGCGGAGTCTCTTCTCCTGGGATCCCAGCTGATACCTCTGTGTGAGGAAGTGCATGACAGCCTGCTGGATGATGACACATAATGACCCGTGTGCCCCATCGCCCCAGCTAATAACCAGCTAACCCTAGAAACAGAGCCCCTGAGCAGCTGCTGATCACCCAGATGAGCCTAGCTCAAAATACTGACCCATAGAATCATGAAGTAAATAAATGGTGGTTGTTTAAGGCCACTGAATTTTGGGGGTACTCTGTTGCATAGTCAGTTGATAGAGTTAAATTAATGGCCAGTGATTTTTTTATTATTATTAATCAAAAGGATTTAAGAAAAAAATTACAAATGGATTTGCTACAGGATTTCTTAAGTTAACTCTTTATCAGGGGCTGTGAAATATCATCTTGCTTACCAGACCACTATTTGTACTAAAAATTTCCAGAACACCTGTGGCATATGAGTATGAATTTTCCAGTTTGCAGAGAATCTTTGGCCTGAGTGTGAGTCCAAATATATGGCCTCACCAGATACCAGGATTAGTCGTGTCTGAGAATTCATGATCCAAGAAGAAATTTAGCCAGAAATGTTATCCTGAGCACAGCTCTGGCAGTTGGGAGTAATTGACTGAAAACTATAAACTGCTTGGATTCAGCATTGTAAAAGATAATTTCACACACGGTGGTTCTGTAAGGGTATTAAGCCTCAAAAAAGTAAACTGGATTAAGAAGCCCCAGCGAATACGAAATACTGAATGAGGGCATTAATAACCAAAAGCATGGATGAAATTGAGGAACAAGAGACCCAAAGAAAAGCAGAAGAAATGAAATAGGATGAGTTCCAATTTAGCTTTGATATTCTACAACCGGAAGATCTCATCCCATTAATAAACACACACACAACACACACACTCACCTAGAGAAGATATGCTGACCCTTGTCCATTTAAAGGTGGCTCCACTTCTAGGAATTCCACCTGATGCATCATAGCGTGTGTGTGCTCATGTGCAGGGGATGTACATGCTAGGATGTTCAGTGCAGCTTTCCTCGTACTTGCAAAAGACCAGACATAAAGGTAAATGGCCATACTATGGAGTAAAATTAAGGAAAAAGAGCAAGATGTCTAAGCATTAATATGGAACAATATCCAAGATTTATCAGTTGAAAAAAAGCAATGTATAGAACTTTGTCTAGTGGCTTATCAGTTGTGTAACAAAAGAACACACACACACACACACACCGGTTTGTATAAATCAAGACTTACCTGCATAGATTACCACCAGAAGAAAACACAAGAAAGTGCTAATATTTCTCTGCAGGGAGGGAACTAGTTGACCGGTGGGTAGGCGTAGGAGAGATTTTATTGTATGCTCTTTTGCTTTACATTTCACTGTATTTCTGAACTAATCTCCTAAAGCGTTATTTAAAATGTTTCTTCTGTTCTGTGTTAAGCCCTTTGAAGTCTTTTGTGTCCTCATCCTGCCCTGAGCCCTCAGCGTGTAAAAGGAGGAAGAGGAGGAAACACCCCCTGTGGCAGAGGAATTGGCAACACCCCCTTGGGTGTCTTTTCCGGGTTCTTGGCCTAGTGTGGCTGTTTTCCTTTTTTTTACACATTTATTTTTTGAAAGACAGAGTGTGAAGGGGGAGGGGCAGAGAGAGGGAGACACAGAATCCGAAGCAGGCTCCAGGCTCCGAGGGGTCAGCACAGAGCCTGATTTGGGGCTCCAACCCACAACCGTGAGATCATGACCTTGAGCTGAAGTCGGCTGCTCAACAGACTGAGCCACCCAGGTGCCCCGTTTTCTAACTCGGGCCACCGTGAATGCCCAGCATTTGGGTTCTTCATCAGTGAGTGGGCAGAGAAAGAACACCTGCAACCTTAGGGGAACAGGGACGAATACCCAGCGTGGCTCGTTCTGGTTTGGTTCTAGGGCTCCCTGGGGGCCACCTCATGTTGCCAGGTAGAAATGGATGGGCGGCCACTGTGGGCGAGATCATTGTGGCAGGGACAAGCTCCCCTGGGCGGCGTGCTCCATGCAGGTGGGTCGGGGAGAGCCCCACGTGGTTGGGATGTGCACACGTGGTGGGGGATGAGCTTCACTTGCCCGGGGGGGGGGGCGGGGAATGAGCTCCACGTGTCAGGGGTGTCCTCCACTGGACGGGAATAAGCCACACATGGCAGGGGCGTGGCCCACGTGGCGGGGGCG
>NW_027532409.1:363826-388594 GCF_008692635.1 Crocuta crocuta
GGGCGGGGAATGAGCCCCACGTGGCGGGGGCGTGCTCACGTGGTGGGGGATGAGCTTCACTTGCCCGGGGTGGGGGGCGGGGAATGAGCTCCACGTGTCAGGGGTGTCCTCCACTGGACGGGAATAAGCCACACATGGCAGGGGCGTGGCCCACGTGGCGGGGGCGTGCTGTATGGGAAGGGGTGAGCCCCAGGGAGCTGGGGCGTGCACGTGGATGATCGTGGCCCACTGGGGCCCTGCAGGAGCAAGGTGCTGAGGGGAAGAAGCCAGGAGCGTGGCAGGGCGGCAGCGAGGCCTGGCGGGTCCCTGCTAAACCCGCTCAGTCGGTCAGAGAAAGGGGGGTCGACACGCGAAGAAAGGCTGAGTAAGTGGTTCGGGCAGCTGGGGTGGTGATGGGTTCGGGGGTCGCTGGATTCCCCAGAGGCTGTCAGTGGCGTTCAGGCTCGAGAAAGTTCCTGGCCCTGCCGCCCGGCTCTGGGCTGGGTGAGGGGTTTATTTTGGGGGAAGGGCGCGGGAGAACGAGGGGCGGCCCTCCCACGGCGCCAGAGCAGCGTGTCTGCGGTGCTTGCGGGGACGGGCGGACGTTTTGGTGAGCCGAGTTGAATCCGGTGTTTCACGGAGAAGTGAGTCTGTGCGCAGACCGGGTGAGTCCCTTTCCCGCGCCCGCACGAGGGAACCAGGGGAGTCCTGGTCGGGCCAGGGCGTCCGTGGTGCGTGACGGCGGCCCAGCGTCCTCTGGTTGGGACCGGGTCTCCTGTTGACATAACGTCAGGGAAAGGGGTGCTGATGGCAGGAGTGCCCCGAGGGTGTGGGGGGCTGCGCTGCGGACCGGCAGCGAAGGGGGGTCCATCGTGACTGAGGGGGGAGCAGGGTTAGGGACCTAGTCACAAGCTAGGGCACTTGTGTCCAGGACAGAGAACCAGGGGTGGTCGGCCTGGGCAGCACTTTTCTAGCTTGAACTGTCACTGTTCTAAATGACAGCAGCAGTCCCCACCTGGGCTCAGTACAAAGGCCCTGAGGCGTGGTCTCCACAATAGTCTTCATGGCGGCCTTGTGGGGTGGAGGCTCTTGCCATCCCTAAAGGAGGAAACTGAGGCTCCGGGAGACCAGAAGGCGCCCCCAGGGCCACGTGGCTTGCCTGTATCGGGACAGCAGAGCGGGCGTGGGGGGGAGGAAATCAACTGGCTTTCCGCCCAGTTGCCAAGTCCTCAGTCTCTGTGCTCCAGGTCACGGAGGGCGACCCTTCTGGTCTGCTTGGTTGTCGTCTGGCTTTGCATTTCTGAGCAAGGCCCTTGGACTGGAAGAAGCCCGCTCCAGGCCGTGTGTGGCAGAGGCTCTTCTGGATGCTGGAGTCCTCCCTGCGTTACCCCGTTGCCCGCGTGTCTAAGGCCACCCTCCCAGGGCTGCTCCCCAGGGCCCCCACTGTGCACTCCCTGTGCACAGGCACGGCGCTCAGACCCCGTGAGCATTGCCCCAGTGATTCTTACCGCTGTTGGCCACCCTTAATTTGCTGATGAAGAGCCAGCCACGGGCTCAGAGAAATAACTCCAGGTCTCCCGGAGGTGAGGGCTCTAGACAGCACCTGAATCCAGCAGCCTGACCCGTTCCTCCCCTCCCCAAGCCCTGAAACCACGCTTGTTTCTTATGAATTGGAAAAGGCTTCCTCCCTGCAGATGCCCCACGTGTCTCTGCCCTTCCCGCATTGTGGAATTGAGAGGCTCTCTTGTGCAGCCCGAGTTAGTATATTCCAGACCTACTTGCGGAGGCCACAGCACACTTGGAACTGGGCACGTATGGGTGGGGGGGAAGGTAATGTGTATGTGGGGGTGTTGGATGCGACAGCCAATGGTGCCTGAGCTGAGCCAATGGTGGGTAGAGCTGTGTCTCTGGGAAGGAATCTCCCAGGATGCTACGGGTGGTGTGGGGGAAGAGGTGTCAGATGACTGGTTCTGTCCCGAGGAGTCCCTCACCTTCCTTTTTTGAGCTGCTCACCTTTGAGGAGACTGGCAGGGCACTCAGCTGGCATTCCGTAGGGAGTCTTCATCTACCTTTTCTCTCCTACTTGCTGTTGTTTTGAACTTTCTTTCAGAGATCAGTCAACTTTTTCAATAAATGGTAAGATAGTAAGTATTTGAGGCTTGCACTTTGTAAAGTGTCACCGCTAGTCAGTTCTTTTGTAACCCAAACTAGTCATAGACCATATGGAAATGAATGTGTATCTCTGTGTACTAATAAAACTTTACGGGCACCTGGGTGGCTCAGTCGGTTAAGCGTCCGACTTTTGCTCAGGTCATGATCTCACGGTTTGTGGGTTTGAGCCCCGTGTTGGGCTCTGTGCTGACAGCTAGCTCAGAGCCTGGAGCCTGCTTCTGATTCGGTGTCTCCCTCTCTCTCTGACCCTCCCCTGCTCATGCTGCCCCCCCCGAAATAAAACATAAAAAAAATTTTAAAACTTTATAAATTGCAGAGGGCTGTGGTGCCTGAATGGCTCAAGCATCTGACTCTTGATTTCAGCTCAGGTCATGATCTCACGGTTTATAAGATTGAGCCCCACATTGAGCTCTGTGCTGACAGTGAGGAGCCTTCTTGGGATTTTGTGTTTCCCTCTCTGCCCCTCCCCCACTCGTGTTCTGTCTCTCTCAGAATATTTGAGAAGATAGAGGGCCAAATTTAGCCCATAGGGGTTGGTTTTGCTGATTTCTGGAGAAAGATAACTGGGCTCTTGAAGGTCAAGAGACCCTTGGTCACAGTCCCTGCAATGCTCCTCACCATGTTACCCTGGACACGCTGCTTCAGATTCTTGGGTCTCAGTTTCCTCTTCTGCTTCAGAGGACGTTGGACTAGATTTCTAAGGGGGGGAGTTAGAGGATTTGGGGTGACAGTGTGGGGATCCTGAGTGGGTATTGGCAGAAGGTCAGAAAACAGGAGCGGAAGGGTGGTGTTGAGTTGACTGTGATTCCAGAATCTGATGTCTGTTTTCACACCAAACACTGGAGTGAATTGAGAAAACGGGAGTAGCAGAAAAATCTGCCGTGGGCTGCTAAGGACCTGGAGAAGGCCGCAGGGATGTGTTCAAACAAACTCAGGAGCCTTTGTGGGGTGAATAAAAAAGTCGGCAGCCAGAGGGAGTTTAGAAGTGGCCATAGATGTAGATGTTACATATGCTGCCTCATGAATTTTAACTCTGGAAATTAATTAGCTTTATTAGAACACCATGAGATTGTGCATAGACTGGTTGAGGTACAAAGAGTAAATGGGAAGTATTGCCAGGGCTGAGGCTGTAGCAGAGTGTTTGTGTGTATTGGGGGTGGGGGGGATACCAGGGTGGGTGGGTGGATTTGTTAACGTCTTCATTAATCCACTGATGGTGAGAGTAAGCAGCATGTTAATGGAATCCGAGCCTGCTGATTATTCTGTCCATTTGGTAGTCCCAGAAATAATAGATGTTCCCCGAGAAGGCCACGTATCAGGAAAAGAGAGGGAAACACCACTGAATTGTTTCTCAGCAGTTATTTATTGTGCAGCTACTATGAATGAGGCCCTTTTGTAGGCAGTAGAGACGAAGCATTGAAGAAGGCAATGTCTTTGTATGGGCTTCATCCTGTGGGAGGGACTGTGAAAGCGGACATGATGATACAGCAGAGCACGGGAGGGTTGAAGACAGGGCAGTGAAATTTAGGCCATGTACTATGGAAGGAATCCTAACATCAAGAAATCAGGCTCACTGATGTTTCAGATTCTGTGTCTCCCTCTCTCTCTGACCCTCCCCTGCTCATGCTGTCTCTATCTCTAAAAAAAAAAAAAAAAAACAAACAACCAGGCTCACTGTTATTTACTGGTCTCAAAGTCAGGCTGCATCCACTTAGGTGAGTTAAACAAAGCAACAGGTGATTAAATAGCAAATAATCTGATGTTGAAAAGCAGAATAGCAAAAACCCTGCTACCCAGGACCTTTGGGGGCAGGAGTCTAGCTTAATAGCGGAGTTTTCCACTTGGCTCTGGATTTAAGCACCATCATGATTATTTAAAAAACAAAACAAAAAAACAACCAACCTTGAAACATTTGCCTGTCAGGGAAAATACCATTTTTTTGATTCGAGAAAAATCTTTTCTAAAATTTATTTCATACCTTTGCCTTCTGAAACAGGGGAGATCAAATGGAATTGTAGAGGCCCAAGGTCAGGATGAGGAAGCACCCCTCCCCTATCACACCCACACGTGTACATTAATGGATTTGCATGCTGTAATGCAGCATATCCTTAGGAGCTTTGAGACCTCTTGGCCTCTAAATTCAGTGCCTCCCTGGTTGTATATTTTTGAGATCTTGAGCTGGCTTTGAATAGTCTTTATTTCTTTCCTTGCCCACAGTGTGTCTCTGTAACAATACTTTTCTTCATTAGTCTGTTGTATTTGTTTATATTACATAATACGTGGAAAGCTTTGAAAACTGCAGATTGGAAGAAGAGAATGATTACCTACAGTTGCATTACCTGGGGACCATTACTGTAAATGTTTGGATGCCTGTTTTCTCTGAGGATCCTTGTGTTACACCAGAATGGGGTCACAGTGTACATACTGCCTGGTGATGTTTTTTTCCACTTAATGTCATGAACATCTGTCAAAAAAAATCAAAAAATGTTTCTATTTTGTGTGCTGTGTTTTTGTAAAGCTTTTTATCAGAAGTATTCAAACATACATTAAAGCATGGGGAATGGAATAACGATACCCATGTACTTACCACCCAGCAATTGCCAAAGTTCTGTGATTCTAGCAGCATCTCCCCTCCCTAGAGTTTGTTTGCTGGGAGTGTCTTAAAACAGAAAACTCAAACATACCACTTCGCTTGCAAATTCTTCAGAAGATAAATCTATAAGTTGGTTCTCAGCCAGGGCAGTTCTGTCCTCCAGGGGACATGTGGCTGAAGACATTTTCAGCTGTTACAGCTGGAGGAGGAGGAGGTGGTGGTTGCTGGTGCTCGATGTCATACACTGCACAGGACAGCCCTCCAGGACCAAGAATTACCTAGTTGAAGACATTTTGTCAATAGTGCTGGGGTTAAAATAGAAGCATAATTCTATCACTGCATGTAACAAAACTGACACCAGTTTTTTTTTTTTTAATACCACCATGTTTTCTTTAACTTGTTGGTGTTAAAAAAAAAAATAGCTAGTCTGAGTCCATCCCTAAAAAGGTCTTTTAGTTTCCCCTATTCTGTGACTATCCCCCCTTTGCTTTTCTTCATAGCATTTATTTGTTGCAGACTCTAGGTTGTCATTTTCTGTAGATTTTCCCATATAGTGGATTTGGTTGACTGTGCCTTTTTGGTATTATGGTATCCTGTCTAACTCTCCTATAAATGGAAGTTGAGCTTGTTCAGTAGTTTAGATGTGCGCCTGATTTTATCCATTGTAAATTTCCCCTGGCAACCTTTTGTCTAATGTGTTGGTTTTCACAGTGTGGTTCCTTGTCCCTTAACTAGCCGCACCATTTTCAATTGGGAGCTTGTAAGACATGCTAATTCTTGTGTCCTACCTCAGGTCTGTTGAAAAAAAAACTCGGAGTGCGACCCAGCAGTTTGTATTTCGCCAACACACACATACTAGATAGAGGTATTTATGATAAAGAATTGGCTCACATGATTAGGGAGGCTGTCAGGCTGGAGACCCAGAAAGAGCTAATTTTGCAGATGAAGCCCAGAGGCAGTTGGCTAGAGGTCCTCTTGCTTGGGGGAGGGTTGGGGAGGACCGTTGGCCTTTTGTTGTATTCAGCCCTTCAACCGATTGGATGAGGCCCACCCATGTAATGGTGACCATCTGCTTTATTTAGTCTGCTGATTTAAATGTCAATCTCCTCCAAAAACACTCTTAGGAAACACCAGAATAATGTTAACCAAATTTCCAGGCACCTTTTGGTCAGTCAAGTGGACACAAAATTGACCTTTATACCAAATGATTCTGATGCCTGATGGAACTTGAGAACCGCTGCCCTAATGGTTTTAATAGCCATTGTTGGATACTTTCTAGATCGGTTATTTCATCAGTGATTGCAAAATGACTTGATTCTTCGTTTTGCATTTATTGACTAACTTTTATATGAAGAATATTCCCTCATTAAGTCTTTGCTGATAACAGTCTTGAGGAATGAGGATAAATGCTTGATTTACTCTTATTTTTTATTAAGGTATAGCATGCACATGATATGCACAGATATTAACTATACGGCTCAGTGAATTTTACATGTGCATACACCCATGCAGCCATTATACACAACAATATATAGAGAATTTCCAGAATTTCCCCTTGTGCCCCTTCTAACAGATGCCCACTCTTCCTCCCCGGGGTAAACAGTTGTATTTAAAATGTATTTATGCGTTTCCTTGTGCACAGTTTTTTTTTTTTATATAATTAGCCATTTATTTTATTCAGTTTCTGGACTTGGGTTGGATAATGCCATTCTTAACATAAAACCAAGATAATACAGTACTTTTTCCTCTAGCCTTTATATATATGCTCTTGTTCCAAGTTTTCCAAATGACTAGACAGTTCTAACGTCATTGATTGAATCCTTCGTATCCTCCTTACTGATTTGAAAGGTCTCTTATCTTACATTAAATTTCCACATAAATTTGCATCTATTGTTATAGTTCTTTGTCTCTTCCTATACTAAGCATTATAATATGTTTTACTGTCTGGCAGGCTAACTCACCCCAAATCCTTAAAGTAATCACATTTTCAGATTTTTCTCCCCCTGACTATTCTAGTGAGTTCATTTTTCCAGATGAATTTTAGAGTCCTGTTAAGGTTCATAAATTGGATTTTTTTTTATTGGAATTACCTCTACGATATCACAAAATTGGATATTACCAAGAATACAAGAACAACATATTTGGTGGAATCAGTAGTTCATTTTATCCTCCAGTAAAACTTTCCAGAGTTTTGTGTGTTTTTTAAAAATTCATTCTTTTTCTTTTGAGAAGTATTTTCCCCCTGTTCTTTCTATGTAGTTATTCTTAGGGGTAGAAAGCTATTGGTTTTTTGTTAATCTTAGTAAAATATTGGGATTTTTTTTTTGGATACGCTTCTCAGTTGATGTTGGGTTTTTCAAGTATACAGTTAGCTAAAAATAGGATTTTGTTATCTTTTTTGATACATAATGCTTATTTTCTTTAATTTCATTGAATAGCACTTAGAATACAGTGTTAAGTAACAGTGGTGATAGTGGGCATCTGTTTTTTCTTTCATGGGAACACTTACAGGGTATCTTCCTTGAGTATTCTGATTATTTGGTGGTGGTAGTATGTGTGTGTTACATGTGTTAAGTTTTTATTGAATTAAACATGGGTTCTGCTTTAATTAAGTTTTCTTTTTCTTTCTTTCTTTTTTTTTTAAACTCAGGCCAGAGTGAGGGATTTAATTAAATGCTTTTTTGGTGTCTACTGAGTCCACAAAATGTTTATTTTTAATGTATTGACATGATTTTTAATAGGCTCTGTTTTGGGGATGAAGTACATTAGGACATAGTGTTATTTTAAAAATGGCTTTCTTTTGCTTAAGTGCTTAATTAGGATTATTTATGGTCATAAGAGGTTAATTTCAAGGTCCCCCCCCCATCTTTATCGAGTTCTGTTATCAGTATTACGGTGGCTTTGTTTAAAAAAAAAAACAAAAAAAAACTTACTGGATACCTGGGTGGCTCAGTTGGTTAAGCATCTGACTTTGGTTCAGGTCATGATCTCACGGCTATTGAGTTGGAGCCCTACATTGGGCTCTGTGCTAACAGCTCAGAGCCTGGAGCCTGCTTCAGATCCTGTGTCCTCTCTCTGGCCCTCCCTACTTTGTGCTCTCTCTTTCTCAAAAATAAATATTAAAAAAACCTGTCTAAATCACTTCTATATCCATCTAGGCCAAATGTTTCTTTGAGGGATAATTCTTTGACAAGAGAGGATGTTTTTATTTTAAGTAGAAAATAAGTTATTAAAAAACCCTTACATTTCATTGAGGTAAATTTTCTGTCAAGTTAGTTTTAAAAATGGTCTGTAATGATATGCATGCATCATTTCCATAACCAATTTGAAAATTCCAAAAAAGTCGGAAGAATATAAAAATCACTCTACTACTGTCCGTAACGTATGGACCAAAGCAGGGCAGCTCTGGATCAAGTGTAACTGAGGGGAGGTGGTGGTTCATATTTTGGCATGAACAACGCATCTGTGAAGTTTTCTTCTGGATCCTGGAGAAGGTCTGTACCCGCAAGGTCCCTTGATGCTGTTCTTTTGTTTTGCAATACGTTAGAGAGATCCTGTGGTGTGGGTTTTTTTTTTTTTTGCTTTCATGAACAGGATGCACTCTGTTGAGCTACCACGTTAGTAAGAAAAATAGGAAGGGACAAGCACAATACTCCTGTGCAGGAGTTGAATGTTGTCTTTGGCCCTATGGCTCTCAGATCTATAGCATTAGTATTTTTTTTTAATTTTTAAAAATGTTTTTATTTTTGAGAGAGACCGAGTAGGAACGGGTGAGGGGCAGAGAGAGAGAGGGAGACACAGAATCTGTAGTAGGCTCCAGGGTCTGAGCTGTCAGCACAGAGCCCAATGTGGGCCCCAAATCATTGACCTGAGCCGAAGTCAGACTCTTTAAAAAATTTTTTTTTAAATGTTTGTTTTTGAGACACACACACACACACACACACACACACACACACACACAACACGAGTGGGGGAGGTTCAAAGAGAGAGGGAGACACAGAATTGGAAGCAGGCTCCAGGCTCTGAGCTGTCAGCACAGAGCCTGATGTGGGGCTCAAACTCACGAATGGTGAGATCAGTCCGGAGATGAAGTTGGACCCTTAACCGACTGAGCCACCCAACTGCCCCCGTGGCTTTAGTTTTAAAACAATTCCCCTTGCACTAGTACCAGACTTTAAAAAATTTTTCTGCTCCTACCTGATGTTCTTTTTTCCAGGGGTGGGGATGGCTAAGAGAGAAGGCCGTATATTCCTGTGTTTTTCTTTCCCCCAGTATCTGTCTCGTTTTCTGGGATGTACACTTTCTGGACCAGTGAAGTATAACCTTGAAGAACCTGTAAGCCCATGTGGTTTAGTGTCTGAATGACTGTGTTCCAGGAGCAAAGATCACTGAAGAACATTAAGTTATTTACATCTATGAGAAACTATTTGTGGGAGTTCAAATACATCACCACTTTCTCTTCTTTTTCTCCTGCCCTTCCTGTACTTAAAAAGTCTTTAAACCTAGATCAGCTTTGTTTTTTGGCCTAAATTCTTTCCTTTTGTCTCTGGGCTCTCTATTTCTATCTCTCTTTTTCTGTGTTCTCTTGATTCTGTATCACAAAATCCTTAAAAAAGAACTCTTTGGAGTGAGGAAGAGGGAAGTAGGGGTGGAGGAGAATAGCAGCTAAAGGCAGCTTTCTGGTTGGCAAGAAGGGGAAGGGAGGAAGTTGGCAGAGAATCCGTGTCTTTTCCCCATCAGAGTAGAAAGATTATGGGGTCAGGAAAGGCATGTGGGCAGAGCTTGGCCAGCTATGTGGTTGTGAAAAGTCAAAAAAGGTGCTCCCTCTATGCAGATGCAGCCTCTTGTGGCTGAGGACATGGAGAGGAGATTGCAGATCCCTTCCCTTTTCCAGGGCACACTGTGAAGAATCACCTGAGAGACTCTGATGTAGGGGGTCAGAACTCTGCCTTTCCTCCTCACCCACTGAAGATTAGACCCTATTTGAAAGGCTGGGGAGGCCACCTTGCCCCTTAACCACTGCACTTTTCCCTCTTGGCCAGGTTCATGAATCTGAATGAATCGTGAATCATTATGAATGACCTGGCTAAGCTCAGGATGACGTGAGAGTGAGTAAGACAAACAAGCTTACAGCTCTGTAGGGGAGATGGACAGAAAACAATCTTGTATGTACACATACAAACTACATATACCTATATAAGTGTGTATATTATCGTATGTATGTATATATGGATACATAATTCTATATGTTTAAAAATAGGTACAATTAGGGTGAAGAGGAGTGTCTCCTGATTGATATGCATAGTTTGAGAAGGGATTAGGGCACTTGTCCTACACTTACAGCAGGGGAGCTTTGGCAGAAAGACCCAACTCCCTAACTTTGAAAGTCCTGCCCCAGCCAGATGTGAATTTCAGACAGCGGTTTATGGCTGGTAGGCTGCATTCTCACTTTTGGTTTTCTCCCAAATTCGCTGGAGGCCAGTGAAGCCAAGGGCTTGGCATTTCCCTGGTCTTAAAGCCCAGATCCACTTACTCAGGTGTGGTAATAAAAATGGGGAGCGTGATGAAGACCTACATCCTTTCTTCCATTTCTTACTAGAGGAGGCTCCTCTTGTTGCTGGAACTTTGTTTGGTGCCCTATCCAGTGAAGGATGCTGTTCTGCCTTGTGTCCTTTCCACCTCAGTATTATGGTGTCCCCAGAATGGTTATGCTGGCACAGGCTAGAAAGAGTGCACTGGCAACCCAAAGACTGTCCGGAGCGCCAACGTGTGCCTTGCAGGAGCTGAACCTTGCAAAGCTCTGCACTTGGTCATCTGAGATAGGATGGGATAGCACTTGCTCCAAGACCAGAATACATGCAGATCATTCAGCAGCTGGTCATTTTTTTTCATCTTCCTTTATAAAAAATTCTGACCCTTTTTGAATCTATATTTGTCCTATTTTTTTTTTCTTTTCTGACTGCCTGTCAAAGTGCCCTGTTGAACACCTCCTTGTTGGCCTGATGGAGGCTGTTAAGACTGTTTCTGCCTGCCCGTGCCATGATTACCTGATAGACTGTTTCCACTTCTCATGATTTGACAGTAGTCCTTGTACACCTACATCTCACCTTGGCTTCCCATGGTCAGTGCTTGGAAGTACAGTATAGTTCTAAGCCCAGCCCTCACCACTGCTGTGAAAGGGTGGAACCCTTCCGAAGCTATTATTCCATGACTCTTGTCAGCATGGAAGTGCCAGCAATATTTTGAAGTACGAGATGTGTGACTATGCGGAGAGCATTGGGAAAAGCAATCAAGGTGAGACTCCTCAAAAACCAACTAAGAGGTGGAGATCAGTGCAAATCTGGTATGCAGAGAAGGGGCTTCCTCTGCCGTCAGAAACCAAGCAAAGCCCCAGGTTTTCTCAGTTCAGACACTACACCCTTCCATGGGGGAAATTCTCTTTGGAATGCCAAGCTGGAGTCCAGTCTCCATGACCATCCACTCTGGACCCTTTGACCTCTGTGTGGCCTAGGTTGGCCATAGGAAACCACATCTGCACTGAGCTGCACCTTAATGTAATGGCTTGCTTGGGCTTTCACCTTTTTGGCTGATGCTTGTGGATGCAGTGACCTGGTTAGAGAATGGCCAAGGGCTCTACCCGCAGTGACATGCCATCCAGGCTTCTTTGGCTTTGATTAATGCCGGTAGGCGCATTAGGGTGTTGATGTGTCCTGGCTGTGTTTTGTGATTAGCCTTTTTTCTGATTGCAGTGTTTTTCATGTAGGGTTCAGGAGGAGTCCAAAGGAGGGAGAAGTTGTTTGTTACTACAGGGAGTTTGGCCCCACAATTCACCCTTGCCATGTCTCATTTCCGGTAGCATTGGGAAGAAGGAATGAAAATCATGATCATAGGTCTGTTTCTTGTTCATGCAAAATCCAGTGCAGATGATGCTGGCTGGGTGGCCGTCCTGGGCAGCCCCCCCTTCAAGTGCGGGTCCAGCTTGGAGGGCACACTCCATGTTGTTTAGCACCTGCTGTGTGTCGTAGTCCTATTCTGCCTGCTGCACGTTGACTGTCACAGGATGCCTCTGTCTCCTGTGACTGGATGGGAGATTTAGGGGGACTGAGGGGTTGGCGTCATTCTTAGAACAAAAGTTCATCTCCAAGTGTTGAAATAGTGGAGTGATTCTAAAATGGGTGCTCTCACTTTTGCAACCTTTTTCCATATTGTTGGGAGATCTTGGGATCTTGGGTTAAAAAGGGGTAACTCAGGAAAATGGCGGCATTCACGTGAAATCTTCTTTCTCAGGAGAACTCTTCCTTGGAACGTTATAAACAGAAGGGTGATGTGGGGTTTGTCACCAGGTGGGAGGTCCTACCAGCGGACAAGCCCTTTTTACGGTATAACTGAACTTCTTTCCTTCATATTTGGTCAAGTTCTACCAGATTTTCAGCTACTTTCTTTTCATGTTCAAGGATCCTATAAATAGTGAGCAGGTACACCATTTTCAGTTGTTGAAATCAATTTTTGACAGACTTTCTAAGTGCCATTCAGTTTTTTAAATTAATTACCTTATCCAGAATGCCTCCCTAACCTATTTCATTAAATTACCATCTTTCTATGGCTTTCCTTTTCAACAACATAATTTACCTTTAATAATTAATATAAAAGAATTCAAAATGAAATCACTGAGCTCACTTGAAAGTTCTCTAATCAATTACCAGAATCTGTGGTTTGTGACCGTAGTCTCCCCGAGGATTTCAGAATCCCCCTTTACCAAGCTTCATTCCAGTAGAAGTCAAATTTATAATGCATTTTCTTGTAGTTGGCCAGCCCTATGAAGACAAAAGAATGATTTTCAAATGAACAGTGATCCACACAATTGCTTTAAGTTTCTTTCAGAGTGAAAATAATGCCAGCGTTCGTCATGTAGAAATTAAAATGGGAATTTTGCTCGAGTTGAGTCTAGATTTAAGCACGGTGGAAGCTGATAGGTGCATGCCATCAGCTCTAGCTCCAGGGTTTCCTTTAATTTTCAACCCTGTTTTCCCTGAGAGTCTCACATGGGGGTGGGGTGCTTGTTTACAAGGATTTCTGTTCTGTAGTCAGAAATGAGGTCAGAATCACTTGTGTAAGATTGGCCATTTACCCACCTGTTTAGTGTTGGTGGAAGAGGTTAGAATTTGGAATCTGAATTCAACTCCTGAATCTAAGTTGGTTTCTGAGTTTGAGCAAGTTCCTTCTCTTCTTTGAAGTTCCATATAATTTCCTTGTTGATAAAATTAGGATGATACTTGCAAATCTCTTCATGGCATTTATGGCCTTCTAACACTGTCAGCTCATGAATCTCCCATTCTTTATTTCTAAAGGTCCATTGATGTTCAGCCCAATTTAATTTGTTTATGTTGATTATTTATTGTGCTTTGCTGCTTACTCCCACCTTCCAGGAGGACAGGTATCTTTGTTTTCTATGCTGATGTGCCTGCACATAGTAGGTACTCAGTAACTATTTGTTGGATGCTCTGTTACCCACCCATTGTGTCTCTTTGCTTTGGCTTGTGAGGTTTTCCTTCCAGGTGACTCACCTTCTGAATTATGTTTTGTGTGAGCACTCATTAAGTTTACTGTCAGCGCAGCCTGAGTGATGGGTGAACTGGGGTCCGTCCAGATGTGTGGCCAGGGCAAGTCTGGGATTTATCCCCGGCTTCGGTTACTCCTCAGAAGTGGCAAAGTCTGTGTGGAGATGTTGCCAGATTGTTGTATGTGCAGAATCTAATTTATGGTTGTCCAGGGTCTCCTGAGAACAGCGTGCGTTTATATCATTACCAAACAGTAATTGATTACAAAGCTCAGTTGTGAAATTTACAATTATTGAATTACTCTGTTAGCTTGTAAATCTCAAATCTTTATTTTTAAAAGTCCATTGATATTCAGCCCAATAAATATTTAATTTAGATGTAATAATGGTGTAGGAACAAAATCAAATTCTCATTTGGAAAATAAAAAATTACCTGGATGGGATTGGGAGAGGTGACCTGGCAGAGATGAGAAGAGAACACGTTGGTCTGATTAAGTCCTGTCTTAATTAGAAGAGACATCTCTTACATGGCTTTCTCCGGTTTCATTTTCTCTTTAAAGAAGGATCTTGTTTGTAGGAAATAAATCATTTATATATTTGTAGAGCTTTATATTTCATAAAGCATATCTATTCTAGGTAATATTTGTATCTCACAAAAGCCTTTGGAAGCAATTACAGCATGTTTTTCTTCCTATTTTACAAGGGGAAACGGAAGTGACTTGCTTAGAGCATAATAGGAGAGAGTAAGGCTGAGGGCCTCTTGACATCTTGTAGTAGTTAGGATTAAGTTCAGCTGCATATACTTTGTAATAACTGTGGCTTAAGTAAGATGAAAGTTGGTCTTCACTTCCTGTAAGGTATGCAGAGGAGGCAATCCAGCTGGTTTAGTGATACTACAATATTGAAAGTGTCCTAGGCTCCTACCAGTTTACCCCTCTATCATTCCCCTGAACCTCATGGTCCAAGGTGGCTACTTGAGTTCCAGCCATTGCAGGTGGAGTAGCAGGATGGAGGGAAGGGATCGAGAAGAACATAGTTCCTTACTTCAAGATATCTCTTGGGAGGGGCTGCTTCTACTTGTATTTTATTCAGAACTTAATCATGTACGTATATCAAAATGGAATGGAGGCTGGAAGTCTTTATTTGGGCAACAGTGCTTGGCTAAAAACTGGGATGTTGTTATCCCTTGAGAAAGGGAAGAAGAGATTTGAGGGGGCAACTGACCAGTTCTCCCACATCACACATTCTAAAAGACCTAGTACAAAAAGTGCACTAAGCAAGGTGTGTGCTTGTTTGCTTAAATACAGTCAATTAGGACTGTCTCCAGCCTATTAGCCCCACCCTGGGTACTGGAGGCACTGAATACCCAGTGGCTTCAATGCCTGGAACGATGTGCAATCCCGGAAACCGGTTTATTCTTGTCATGTTGATTTATCTATTGATTAAAAGGAGTTGGGGGGGGTCTGTGAAATCCCTCCCTTCACGTTTGTGAACAGGCATTTTTCTGGAATGGCACATCTTATTTTCCTTCTCTTGGCTCTCGGCAAGTCAGAGGACCCATGGGGTTCACTCACTCACATTAGTCTCTAGCAGCCTGAGAGGCATGGCTTTCTGGGCCGTGTGAGAATAGGAATCATTTAGTGATCACTGACGGATCTGGTATCTGCCAGTTTTTGTCCTTGCCCTTGTTGTTTCAACCTAGACCCATAGAAAGGTTAGGTGTTGAAACAAGTTTTCTTTTTATTGAGCAAGGGCTTGTAAACAGGATGGGATTCAGGTACATCTGTGCTCTTGGTGGAGGGTGGGGCTGTCTGAACTTTTGAAGAACCCTTGCTTCAGCCTTTTATTATTTAATGTTTGTTTATTTTTGAGAGAGACAGACAGAACACATGTGGGGGAAGGGCAGAGAAAGAGACACAGAGTCGGAAGCAGGCTCCAGGCTGAATTGTCAGCACAGAGCCCAATATGGGACTTGAACTCAAGAACCCTGAGATCATGACCTGATCTGAAGTCAGACACTTAACTGACTGAGCCACCCAGGTGGCCCACTTCAGCCTTAAAGACCAGAGATAGAAGTCTAGCTTTATGTTGGCACTTGCTGTTAAAGGTTGTGTAGGATTTTCCCTTGAACTCAGACAATGGCATGGTTCCTTTTGAATTTTTCATTTATAAGCAACTTCCTAAAGAAAAAACAGAACAATAGAGAGAACAGAAATTAGGTTTTTTTTTTTAAAGTGATTTATCCCTATCTGATTGTAAAAGCCAAATATGTATATTGAGTATAAGTATATTGAATATACTTCTTGGCAAAGCCAAAAAAAAAAAAAGTTAAAAGAATGAAATTGCCTACAATCTTCTTACCAGGGAGGAGAGCCAAATGATCATACACAGAGTATTTCCTTTCAGAGCTTTTAATATATATAATATCTTTGCTAAAACGGTGGGGTCATGGTTTTAGCCATTGTGTTGCTTTCTGGTTTTTTCATTTGACATTATTGTGAACATTTTCCAAGATCATTACACATTCTTATGAACATTATTTTCAATAGCTACATCATAATTTGTTCAACCTTCCCTTTAATATTGAACACTTAGATTGTTTCCAATTTTGTACTATTGTAAAAAGGGCTTTAATGAACGTCTTGTACATTTGAGTTCATCACTGATTTTCTTAGAATAAAACTTGCATTTTCTGGTCATTCTTCATAACTCAAGTCTCGGTGTATAATGGCAACACCTTATGATGCTGGGAAATCACTGACCCAGAATTAACACAGACTTGGAGTCCTGACTTTACCACATACTACTTGTATGATCTTTGGGTGGGTCACTAAGCTTGGTGAGCCTCATATCTTCCTCTGTAAAATGGAAATATACTTCCATCTCCTCAGTCTATTAGTCTATGAGGATTAAATGTATATACCCTGGGGTGTTAGGAGGCATTCCTTAAATCAGACTTCTGCCAAAGAATGATCTAAATTTTTATATAAGTTTCTTTGTTGTTTTAGAGATATTGACCAATTTTCTAGAATTTTAGTCAAACATATTCACATCCTTTTAGATAAACAAAATATGACAGATAAGCTGAAGTCGTTTTCACTTCCTATTTTTGTGAATAAAGTTTTATTGGAACACAGCCATGCTTATGTATAGTCTATGGTGGCTTTCATGCTACAGCAGTAGAGATGAAAGTATTATCTGGCTTTTTACAGAAAAGCTTTTGCTGACTTCTGACTAACCACAAAATGTTTATTTCTGAAGTCATGATAAATAAGTGCATTGTACTTGTAAAATCAAAATTTTTCTGTAATGGAGGATAGACCCAAGCTATGAATGGCTAGGCTAACTCTGTTGAACGTAGATGTTACCTGCTTACAAAAGGAACAAGATTTGGACCTCTAATTTTGATTGACACACAGATCTTTTAGATTTCCCTAGGAAAAAGCCAGGTTGACCTCAAATGAGAGTAAGGTGCTTTTTATCTACATTGTCTGTGGTTTATAGCAAAACCGGGTGTTAACCAACTTGAAGCTTCATCTGGAATGTTTTGGAAGCCTTTGTCATAAGAGTGCAGGACGAGCTCTCTGCTCTGGCCACAAAAACGACCTATTTTTCTGAAATAGATTCTGGTTCAGAAAGCCTTGGATTCAGCTCACAGAATGTCTGACAGGTTCTACCACCTTGTACCTTTGCTGTGGGTCAGGATTGAGCTTGGTAATGTGGCTCCATTCTTGAGGCTGGCCCTTTGCTCTTTCTCCACTTCCTGTTCATCATACTGCTTTCAAATACTTCAGAAATTAAGTTTGGGATGGAAAGATCCATTTGGGGCAGAGTCTCAGATTGTATTTTTACCTGGATTTGGTTTTGTTGGGGAGCATCAGGGAGTGGTGGACTTGAGAGTAGACCTTGGTTTATGTGCATCTCTACTCCTCTCTGCTTGTGTGACCTTGGGAACTGATAACGAATACCAGCACAATGTTGGACACTGTAGTGAGATAGCACTGGCATTAACTCCTGATGATGGGGTTTGGGATAAATGCCTCCATAAATGCACATGGAGTCTAGAAGTATGCTAAAAAAACCAAAAAGCAACTCCTCCTCTCCTTTTGATGGAAGTGTTCTTATACTAGACTAAATTCCCCTGCCCAGTTTTTCATCCCATCTTCTCTATAATTTTGCCCTTCCTCCTAGCAGAAATGTAGTCTATTTCTTCACCCAGTGAGTGTGACATCATCTCTATGACTTGATTAAGCCAGTAAAATAGAGGTGGAAGTGTCTGTGCTTAAGCCTCAAGATGCAGCCTGTATTCCTTTTGCCTCTTTTGTGTTTGGTCGTTGCCATGAGAAGGTGGGTGGCTTTTCCACTGGTCCAAGGAGGATGAGAGTCATGTGGATCAGACCTGTACCTGACCTGAAGCCCTGGTTAAGCCCAGCTGATCCTTGCCTAGTCACTTGTACCCCCCAGACAACCTACCGATGTGTGAGCACAGACTGATGATTTTTGCTTTAAACCACTGAGTTTGGGGCCAGTATTTTTGTGGCAGGAGATCTCTGTAACAGCTGTGTTCCAGCCCACATGAAATGCACAGTTGGTGGCCATTCAGCCGTGGCATGTAGCAGCCCTGTGCCACGTGTTGCAAATATCGGCAATAACAAAAATAGATTCTCTCCCTTGAAGAGCCCACAAACTTGTGGAAAAAGACACTTGGAGTGAAGCAGGAGAGCAGTTGTGGTGGTAAGCCCAGTGAATACCAAAACCCAGAGGGGCTGCTGGATCTGGGGTGAGGGCCATCAAGTAGGGCTTCCTGGAGGAGATCATGTGTCAACTAAGAAGCAGGAGTAGGCTTCACTTGAGTAAATAAGGCAGGTGGGCGAAAACTGCTATGCTTTATCATACACATAAGTCTGGTAAATGAGTGTTAGGCTTTCGTGTCATACTCTTCCGTCATTAAGTTGATGTTAGCATGATACAGTATGATGACATGATACAATAACGTGATTTAATGAACACTAAGGCAAGGCCTTGAGTGTTAGCCTTGTCTCATTTACCAACGCCCTCCCCCCAGCCTGTGTGTTCTGGTTTCTAATCCCCATTAAGACATGATGGCCCAGTGGGGATATTTGGGAGTCACTGGTTCTGTATGGAAGTTGAGACTTAGGATTCCAGAGAACTATCCTGTGGTGGATGTGCTTGGATTGTGTTGATTCAGCTGCTGAGTGTTGTCCAATGGAACAACTATTCTTTGTACCTTTGGCCGATTCCATAGATTGTTATGTGATGCTAATGGAGCCAAAGTCGTGAGCTCCGTGCCCTGCAAGGATCAATTAGATTTACTGTTTGGAACTCCTTGCCCAAAGGTAAGGTTTCCAAATAGTACCTAGAGCTGATACTGATACAAAAGAGATGGCAGGATTTCTTTGAGGACAAGCCCATGATGTTAATAGCTGTAGTTTGCTGAGCTCCAAGTGCTGTGCTAGGGTATTTTGAAAAGACTTTATCAGGCTTTTGTAGATCAGCAAGGGGAGATTCAGTGACTGTTTCTTGCTGAAGGCTTATTCGACTGCTCCTGATAGAGCCATGGCCAGGCCTGTCTGCATCCAAAGCTACACTGTTTGTAAGCCATTTGAGGGTAGGGGTTCTCATCCTTGTCTTAAATCAGAAATTAGATGTTGTTTTCATTTGGGCAGCCCTTTGCTGTGGGGCAGTTCTGTGTTTTGTAGGATGTTTAGCCGCATCCCTGATCTCTCCCCACTAGATGCCAGTAGGAACTTTTCATTACTCAGGAGTGACCAGCGAAAATGTTTCTAGATGTTTCCAAGAGTTTCCTGGGGGACAAAATCACCCCAGAGTGAGAACCACACTCGGTGGTATCATTGATGGAGTGACCAAGGAAAACAGGATTTCTGATTGGAGAACATGGGCAGAGTGGAGGACCCCCAGATGCCCTTCCATGAGGGGGGGCTTTGGATTTAAATGGCTTATGTGTTCTCTGACCTGACAGATTGGGTCTTCAGGTCCTTGGGAAGCCCTCGGCCTCCAGCTTGAGGGCTAAACCAGGTTTCACTCAATAGTCTGGTGCCCTCTGTCTCTTGGGAATGTTCTCAGCTCCTTCTTCTAGGGCAGGGATATTGGAATTGGGCATCTCTTCCCAAGTGTTGTGCTCTGGGCACTGGCTACTGGGGGTGAAAAAGGAGATAATGAGAGAAGTAATCCAGAGAGGAGAAGACTAGAGGCCCCCAGCATCTTGCTTTGCACCCATCTTCACATGAATGAGATGATGCACGTAAGCTGCTGAGCAGTGTGGTGCCTGGCATATGGGTAATGCTTAATAAATGCTGGCTATTATTACTGTTATTAATACCATTTATAACTATGAATCTTTTTTGTAAAATAAATAACTAGTTTCCGGAACACACTCCCCTAGGCTTCCGGCTCCATTAATATTCAACTTGCTTATTGAAATTCAATTTTTTTCAAGGTCCTGTGTTTAATTTTTAAAAAACCTAGTGAATTATTAGCATTTTAATGAATAATGACATTTAATAAATAATAGTGAGGGCTCAGAATGTAAACCACTTAATTTAACACCCCTACCTATGTTTTCTCAAAAAAGAAACCAAAAATAACGGCTATGAGATTTCTGCTAAGACCAAATGTCCTATGTAATTTGAGCTTCTGCCCCCCGCCCCCCTTTTTTTTCTTTTTAAAAGGTGGCTATCAGGGAGATAATGGCCTTGCAATGTTCCCAACTCTATTTTGTAAGAAGTGCCTAACTAGCATTAATCTTATTTAGAAATAACAGCATACATTTTGTATCAGGTGGTGTTCTAAAAGCTTTAGAGGTCCTAATTCATTTAATCCTAACAATCCTGTGAAGTAGATGCTATTATTCCTATTTGTTTTGATGGGTCAACTGAGGCACAGAGAGGTTCAGTAACTTGCCCAAAGGCACATAGCTAGTAAGTGCCCAGGCAGTTTGGCTCTAGATTCTGTTTTCTTTTTTTTTTTTCTTAAAAAAATTTTTTTTTATAGTTTATTTTTGAGACAGAGCATGAATGGGGGAGGGGCAGAGAGACAGGGAGACACAGAATCCGAAACAGGCTCCAGGCTCTGAGCTGCCAGCACAGAACCCAATGCGGGGCTCAGACTCATGAACCGTGAGATCATGACCTGAACTGAAGTTGGACGCTTAACTGACTGAGCCACCCAGATGCCCCAGGATTCTGCTTTCTTAAACATGATGCATATTTCCTCTTGGTGCACCAAGGAGGAGAGGTGGGAGATGGTATAGGAACCGGTCGACTATTCCTCCTCAGATGTTAGGAGAAAGCTAGGGAATCGGCTTCTTCCTTCCTCACCTCTTTCTCCAGATATTTCTTGACAGCATACTAGAAATAAGTTTCTCTCACATAACGATCTTGGAGAAGCAGAGAGAGAGCGGCACACTGACAATAATCCTTTATATTTTATATGGAAGAGTAAAGCCTATGGATATACACCTTTTATATGGAATTTGTGTATGTGTGTGTATTTACTTGATCCATAGTTGGGAATAGATTGCCCCCCTTATGTCCTGTATATGTCCAAATAAACTAACAGATACAGAAATGCAGATCGTAAAGAGGGTATGTGTAAAAGATCATGTAATACTTCTGCATTTTACTGTACTGGTTATAGTACCAATTCTATATGGGAATGCAGTGTGATTCCATGTGTGCTGTTTCTTCAGAGGCTCAGGAGTGCTCTGTGTTGCAGCATTTAGGAAAAATACGTTCCTATAGAGGTCTGGTGTGCTTCCCTCCGTACCACATCCAACCCCACCAGTAACCTCAAGCCTCAGTCTTTCTGCTGGAAGCTTTACGTCCACCTTGATTGATAGCTGAGTTTTGTCTCCTGTTTGAGAATGACATCAGAAGGACAGAGTCCCCCTTCCTCATTGCTCATCCTTCGTACAGTCTTCAAAGGACAGGAGGGTGTACAATACTGGCCATATGGCTGACCCGGGATACTATTTCTGGGCTTTTCAGTGGTGATGGTTCTAAACCCCATCACGCAGAGATGGGAGAAGAGTGAGAGCACTTAATAAAAATGTTATCGAATTAAAAACCAAGCAGGATCCAATGTGAGCTCTTCTATAAATAACTTCACTGAAAAGTGAAAAGATATTTCTGTTAGCAAATTTAAAATAATCGTTAGAATCCTTCAACAGATTGCTGCTAATTAGATTGAGAATTAAGCAGCTTTGTGTGAGTGTGGAGTTAATTAATAGCTCATTACTTTTTTAATAAGCCAAATTCATTTGGAAACAGAAGAGAGACGGCAAAGTTCATCATGGATGAGATGTTAGACTGGGATTATTTTTTCCTTGATGAGTAGAAGGGGTTTAATTAAAGCAGAGGACAACATTTGTCTTGCGAATGAGTTGTGTTCCAAACCCCAACATCCAGAGGTGGAGAAAGCACCTGTCCTTATTTTGCTTATTTGGGCCATAGGGGGTTAATAAGAGTTGTGCATGAATCTCCCTAATTCAGTGTTTAAGTTTCAGCTCCCTTATGAGAGAATACTTTTTGAAACTTCATAGATTCTTCCAAAGTAGTGGAACTTCCTGGTACTCCATATTGATTTTATTTTCATTCGTTTTCATTCTGGACACACCAGGATCTTCCTTTGAAAGCATCCTCCATTTTCCTGCCTCTTTTTTTTTTTTTTTTTAAACGCTTGTTTATTTTGAGAGAGCACATGTGCACGGAAGAGGGGCAGAGTGAGAGAATCCCAAGTAGGTTCTGTGCTGTCAGCGCAGAGCCTGATGCAGGAACCGTGAGATCCTGACCTGAGCCAAAACTAAGAGTCTGACCCTTAATCGACTGAACCACCCAGGCGCCCCTTCCTGCCTCCATTCCTTTTTACCTCTATCTTTTCTTTTCCAAATGACCTCAGATTTCATAAGTTCTTCATCTGGCTTCCTGACCCTTGCGTGCCCTTTGTATATAACATGGAACAGAATGGCGTCAGAAGAAATAAAATAATTTTTGATTAAAACATTTTTTTAAATGTTTATTTTTGAGAGAGAGACAGACACAAAGCAGGGGAGGAGCAGAGAGAAAGGGAGATACAGAATGCAAAGCAGGCTTCAAGCTCTGAGCTGTCAGCACACAGACTCCCCAGCTGTGAGATCATGACCTGAGACAAAATCTGACTGACTTAACTGACTGAGCCAAAGTCTGACTGACTTGACTGAGCCACCCAGGTGCCCCACAGCTTTCTGATTTTTGAGGCAAGTATGTTCTTGTTACCCCTTATGGAAATTCCCTCTCCTGTTAGCAAGCATGGAGGAGCCCCATTTCTACACCACAGTCTCCCACCCATAGTTCTTGGCACCCTTTGGCCTCAGATAGATTGAATTTGTCTTTTAGGACAGGTACGTGTTCATTGAAGTGGGGCTTGCAAGTGTTCCCACCATCTTGCCTTCTGGCCTTGAATGAAATTAAACTCCTCCTGTTGTAGGACGTGTTAGGTGTCACCTGGTCATATGCTACTGGAATGCAGTGGTTCTCTGTCACCAGAGTGTAAGTCTAGTTTCTGCTAAATTGATAGATGTCATTTGAACTTCTTGGTTGTATCCTCATCTGCAAATGAGGATCTATTTCCATTCAAGTGGATTGGAGGCTTCACACCTGGGCCGGAGGGAGGTCAGAAGAGAATGTCTTTTTCACAGAAATGTTAAGTGTCCTGCCTGCTGATGAGATCATGTCCCCCTTGGTTGGCACTGAACAGTGACATGCACATGAGTTTTTATTTTTTAAACAGATGCTGTGGCTGACTCAGCTAAGCATGAAAGTCTGCTAACTAGGAACTCATTTGAAGAGCTGTTTGCCCAACTCCAGGAATAATTAGCGTGACCTGTTTCTCAAAAGGTGATTAATTCTCAGAGTAATAATCCATATACACATTTCTTTCAAGATCAGTTTGTTCCTTCCCTTTCCAAACTAGGACTTGGGCTCTCTAGCTCTTTGCGTACGAGGTCTCACTTCTTTCCAGATTATTCCTTTTTCTGTAAACCGTTCGTTTTTTTGTTTTTTGTTTTTTTTGAAACTACTCAGATCTTCAGGGGGAAAAACAAACCCTGAAAGACGTGGATATATAAATCTCTAGCAAAAAGTTAAATCCCATTATAGGGCCGGTCGCGGGGTCCCATACGGAGTATGTGAACAGGGACTTTCTCCTGGGGTTTGTGTGGAGACTTTCTGTGCCCAGACTGCACGGAGGGCCTCAGCTGCCTGCTAGCATCTGGGTTGTTTTTCCTTGCTCCTACCTCAACCCTGTCCACACTTGAACTCGTGCTCACCTGTGCTTCCTGGCCTCCCGTCTTGTCTTTTCCAGCCATTCCTAGCAACTGAAACTTAGTAGATGCTTCATAATATTTGATGGATTCATTATTGTTGAATAAATATCTGTGTCTCTGTTATCGGAGTTTCTCCCCTCCCTCCCACCTTGGACTTGATCTGGGTGGTACCACTCCATCACCGAGGTGGGACTCGAGTCCCTGGGGCCAGTGTAGGAGTCAGATGACTTGCCCAGATGCTGAGATGTGAGGTCAGAAAAGATGCTGGCCACATCCGATGGTCTTCTTCACTGCTCCCAGCTTCACTCAGACCACCCTGTCTCTCTCCCCCAGGTGTCTACATGGCATTCCTAACTAACTTCCCCATCTTTTGGTCCTCTAAAATCCATTTCCTGGGAGAAGCCCAAGTGATTTTTAGTAAATGTGTTTTTAAAATGTGCCATATATAGGGGTGCCTTGGTGGCTTAGTCAGTTACTGCATTGGACTCTCTGTTGATAGTGCACAGACTGCCTGGGATTCTCTCTCTTCCCCTTCCTCCCCCACCCCCAGTAAATATTTAAAAAAATGTGCCATATATACAGAAAAGGTCTGTATATAGATTTTAAGTGTACAGCTTGATGAATGTTACAAACTGAAGGCTGCCACATGCACTAGCACCCCGATGAAGAGCCAGGATGTCATTAGCACTCTAGAATCTCTGGTCTGTCTCTTCCCAGACCGTATTTCTCTCCAAAGATAACCACTGTCCGGGGCACCTGGGTGGCTCCGTCAGTGAAATGTCTGACTTCACCTCGGGCCGTGATCTCCTGGTTCATGAGTCTGAGCCCTGCATGGGGCTCTCTGCTGTCAGTATGGAGCCATGTGCAGATCCTCTGTCCCATTCTCTCTCTCCACCTCTCTCACTGTGGCCCCCTCCCAATAAATGTACACAAATAACCACTGGCCTAACTCTGGGGCAATTTTTAAAATCCTCCACCCAATTTAGTCACTTTCCTACTTAAAACTCCCAGTAGTCCCACTGCATCTAAGTGAAACTTGTCACCATTCTATCAAACCTTTACCTTTATTGTCAACTCCTCTCCCACCTTTCTGCTCCGTCTCTGTTACCTAGCCATATTGTGTTC
>NW_027532409.1:388690-414504 GCF_008692635.1 Crocuta crocuta
TTTGTCCCCCCCACCCCCCAACTTCCTAGAACTTGCCAAGTTCCCTTTTGGCCTCAGGACCTTTGCACATGCTGAGCTCTGTGCCTGGAATGCTGTTTCTCCAAATCCCTTCTCTTAGGCCTTAGCTTAAATGCCAACGTGTCACAGAGGTCTTTTTCTGCCCCTAAACTAAACTGGCCTTTCTCATTGAGTCCTACTGTGTCATATTTCCCGTGTTTTTTTTTTTTTTTTCCTGTATTGACTTACTGTCTTTTTGTATTGGTTTGTTTTGCTTGTTACTTGTCTTCTCCACTCTAATGTCCAAGTGAAGAGAGGGATCGTGTCTGACTGACTCATTGCCATGTCCTCCACTTCTAGCACAGTTGGTGCTAAATGAATTCTGGATGAAAGAATGAACACAAAGTATATGTGTTAAGTGTCAGATCTTCAGGGACCAGCGGCAGGGAGTGAAGTCAGGTCCCACAGCTAAGAGCTCAGAGCTGAGCACAGGTTGATCTTGTGTCCTGGTGGGTGCCTGTGGTTGCTAAGCTTTGGAGATACTTGAGAACTTTATATCTGGAAAGTTGTGAATAGGGTGGGCTACCACCTTCCATCCAAGGAGTCAGCAGGAGGCCTAGGCCCCAAGTCCATCTTGTTGTATGGGAGGTTCATCTGTCGGCTCCCTTTCCCGTACTGTTCTGATACTACCATTCACATGACTATAGTCTCAGCATACTGACTCTTGCTTCCTACCCATTGCTTTACTGTGTACTAGGGAGTAAGGAAAACAGAGAAAGGGTGGGGGGAAAAGCAAAGAAAATAGGACAACTCCATAAAAGCTTGCCCTCCTTAGCCAGCATCTCAGGTATGGCCCTCCAGTTACTGTGGGGGTAGTGGGGTCTGGTCTTGCAATTTGTGACTTGCAATAAGTGACTTTATCCTAGATTGGTGCCAGAGGCAATGCATTTGGCTAATGCATTTCTTATTACTTTAAAATAGAGACTTAAAGAGGATAAGGTTATTTGTGTTTTTAAAAGCTTTTTTAGGTTTCAGACCTTAAAAACTCAGTTTTGATTGTCCCATTGCATGGCTCAGAGCAGTGATTTTAGCCCCCTTAAGATGGCGTGTCTGGAAAGATGTTTATTGTGTCTCTTACATAGTTGGCTTCAAGTACCTACTCTCCCAATGGAATGTTGGATTTGGTGTGCTGTTTTTTGAAGAGGTCCTCAAAGCAGATAAGTGTGGCTCTCATACATGACCCTTGAGAGGGCAGATTCTTTTTCTGCCCGCAGGTCCCCACTCCAACTCTGTCATCACACAGCTTGGTTATCTGTTGCTGTGTTACGAATGGCCCCCAAATTTGGGGACTTCACAGCAATGTATTTTTATTTCCCATGGTGCTGTGGGTTGACGGGCTTCAGCTGGGCAGTCCCTTCTTCGGGTCTGTTAGGAGATTATGGACAGATGGTGTTGGGACTGCAGTATGGCTTCCTCACAACAGTGGTCGTTGACTTTGGGTATCTGCTTTGGGTAGACGGAGTGCCCAGCTTCCCAGGGGACTTGAGCTTCTCACAGTACAGCGGCTGAGAAGACCGGCGTTCTGGGAGGCAGGAAGCCCAGATGCCAGGCTAGTTAAGAGCTATGCCTGGACCCAGCACAACGTTACTTCTGCCACATTCTCTTGGTCGGCGTCCTCAGAGGGCCCACCTGGACTCCAGGGAGTGGACACATAGACTCTCCCTCTTGATTGGAGATTGTCAAGATCACATTGCAGAAGAACATGTGGTGTGGGCGAGAGTGGAGCAGTCATCTTCATAAACGGAATCTGCCATGTTTGTTTTTCTTCCATTTCTCCAGCTTTTTCCCCGCCTGCTGTTACTCCAAAGTCAGTGTGCTTTGGGAATGACCCCCTATATGGAGCGATGGCCCAACGTTATTCCTCCATATTCCTCCACCCATATTACTTCCAGTTTGGAATGAGACACGTGTGGGGAAAGGGAAAAGTTAAATCGATTTAACGACTTCTGATATTTTTAAGGTATTTACATAAACAAATCTAAAAGATGTCAGATCAAGATGCCAGTTCTTTCCATATTGTCTGGAGTTCTGTAACCACCATGAAGGAACTGAGTTCCTGGAGATCCTTCCCCTCCCTCCTTGTGTTTAGATAACCCTCGTTGAGTAAATCTGTTGTAATTTCTGCTGGTATTGTATAATTGGGATATTGATCCTTGAGGTTGAGGACAAAGTACCTGCTACTGAAGTTGACTGTGTCTGTCTGTTGAGACATTAGCCATGGAGCCTGAACTTGGTATTAATGTCATTTTAAAGTTTCTTCTGTTACATCATTTATTCCTACTTAGGAAAAAATAATGGTGCTGTTTTGTATTTTATTCTTCTAACCAGAGGGCATAAAATTCTTCAAGTTGCATTGCCATGTTTTCAGGAGGGGTTAGTCAAGCACATTGGTAAATGCATGTTTTTCTTTTTTTCTCTTGCTCTCTTTTCTTGGAGCAAACTTTACTGAAGGTGGTGAATAGCTGGGAAGATGGAATGCCCACCCTGTGTATACTAGCTGTCTCCCACACACCCTCGCTGCATATCTGACTGAGACCTCCCCTCTCTCCTCTCCATCCCTTGACTCTGCTTGAAGGTTTTGTGTCCTATTAGGCTTCTTCGTTTCATTTGAATTTTTTTGAAAGCAGTCTGCATTCCTTTTCCCCCTTAAATGGAAATAGAAAAGTTAAATTATTTTTTTTTAGAGCGCTAGCCAGGGAGAGGGGCTGAGAGAGAGAGAGAGAGGATCTTAAACAGGCCTTATGCTCTGCGTGGAGCTGGACGTGGGCCACACAGGCTAGTGGCTGCCATGCCATTCCTGCCTCACACCAGGAAGGCTACTGTTGTTGGCTGTTGTCTCTTGTCCAGGATAGCCGCCGCTTACCCAGCCCCGTTCTGCCTGGAGCGGCCTCTCCCTGAGCCTGTTGTATCCTTGGGGATGAAGAGCCTTAGTGCCATCCCTGCCCTAGACCATTGGAAGCTAGTACCTGGTGTATAGAAGAACGCATTTGCTTGAGGCTCCACTTTCTCAACCACCCAAGAATAAAGTACTTTCCACCAAGGGTCACAGGAGAAAGGAATAGTTCAATCAGTATCCTGCCATGAGTCATGGTTAATATGCTGTCTTAATGTTTATTTTCTCTTTGTCCGTTTGCATAACTTAAAGGATGGAGATGTGGAGAATTTGGTGTCCTGGCAGCCCATAAGAAAGGGCAGAGAAGAGAATGAATTACAATGGTCAGTTAAGCTGTTAGCCCTCTTGAGGCAGGAAAGTAGGGAGAGACATGAAGGTAGAATCTTCTAATTTCCTTTTTTACAGTCTAGGGGTACAAACTTTGCATTGGAAACGTTTGGAGGGTTTGTGAAAGCAGTTTGTTGGGCCCCACTCACCAGCTTTCTGACTCAAGAGGCTTGAGGTGGAGCCTGAAAATGTGCATTTCTCTCCTGCTTTTACTGTAGCCTTGGATAAAGCCCCTTACCCCTGGCCTTGACATTACTCTGCCTTCCTCTGGTTTTCTGGCCATGCTCGCATGCCTCAGAGGCCTAGATGAGAGCCAAGCTTCTCTTGTGAAGCCTGGAGGGCCTTGGAAACCAGGAGCCCTTTTGATATTTTGGACCCCTGAATGGGCATGTACTTGAAAACAGTGTTCCGTGTGAGAAATAATTAGAGGACAATTTGAAATAGCATGCAATTGAGTCCGGGGGCAGCCACCATACTCGTAATTGGGTATCTGCCGTGTACGTTATGTGCATTATCCATTTAATACACCAGCCCTGCAAGACAGATGTTGTTATGTTGCCCACGTTCTACAGAAATGGAAAATGAATTCTGTGAAGAATCTGCATTAATCAGTTATGGGGCTGGGATGAGACTTCATCTGCCATGTTATGCTTTTCAGGGACACCATGCTACTGTTGGAGAAGTCTCGGAGAGTAAAGACCTCCCCACCATCAGTGACCTTAGCAATAATAGCAAGTCCCACCTATTGAGTGCCGGCTCTCTGGCCTGATGCTAGGCTAACACCAAGCATTCTACATAACTGTTTAAACCATAACTGTATTGCTCAAGGAAGGTAGCTGCTATTTCTGTTTTGCCGGACAATATGGTAGCTCAGGGAGGTTAAGTAGTTTGCTGGAGTTGGCAAGTGGCAGAGCTGGGCTTTGAACCTTGGGTGTAGCAGATTTCAAAGCCTGAACCCTGAGCTGTTCTGATTACTGGCTGGATCATGTGTACCCTAAGATTCTCGCCTGAGGCCTTAGGGAATGGTTGATGTAGCTGGTGGCCCTGGGGTTTGGTAAACACTGAGTTTGGAGGTGAGGTGGTTCCCATTTGGACATGCTGAGTTGAAGGAAATTCACTGACATCTTGTCAAAGGCCCCGCTGCAGCAGCCCCTAGGAGCTGTGAGCGGATGTTGGGAAAGGGCCCGACAGCGGATGCTGACCCAGAACGAGCCTTCTACACAGTCGGCATTAGAAGTGACTTTAAAATTAGGATCCTCTTTATTTCCACTGCCTCACTATAGAGCGGCAGGGAAGAAGATAATCTCTGGAATTTGAGAAAAGTTACGAAGTGCAGTTAGATGTGGTCAACACATGTGCTGTTAAAGTAGGTTTTTCATAGGATATTAGAGGAGGGGTACAAGTTAGATTCTTCCTGGGGTGGATGTTACTTCCTAGAGGAGTTGCACATGAATCCAGAGTAGGATTTTCTTCATTATGTGGGTGTTCCTTCAGCTTTTTTCTACAATTGCTTCCTAAGGAGCTACCTTACAGTTTTCTTTTTTTTTCTTACAAATTACCCCCTCTCTGTGAAGTTAAATGGCATAAGATTTTGCCAGATGGAGGGGGGGAGCCACAAACCCTTGTAATAGGTAACATATCCCCCTAACAATTCTTTCCCCTTTAGGAAGGGGGGATATGCCCCCCTTTGAGAATCCAGGATTCATAAAAAACTCCGTGAAGTCAGAGAATGGTGTCCTGAGTTGGGATCTTCAGGACTTCCTTTCCCTTGGTCTTTGGTCTCGTCCTAAAAGCCTGTCAGCAAGGTTTTAAAATTTTGCCTCTTGCTGTCTTTTGCAACAGCACATGTTTTGGGGAAGAGCTTTGGCCGAGCCAGGGTGTCTTTATCAAGAGTATAGGTTGCTGTGGTGCCTGCACTCTGGGAATGCCTAGTCTCCCAGGGTCAGGTGTCTGACCCGGAGTCTCCACTGGTGGTTTTGGAGGAAGGTGGGGTGGGTCTGGATGGTGAGAGCTGTGGGGCCAGACCGTTCGCTGCAGTGGCTGGTGGACCCAATGACCCAAGAGGCCATGTTGACCGCCACCAGTAGACCTGGGGATGTGTGAGCCGATGGAGGGATGAATGAATTTATGGGCTTGGCTGCCTGCCGGACTGGGCCAGTTGGTCAGGTGAAGTGGGATGGTTGTAACTAGGGATGACTTGGTTGAGGAAGTGGACATTTCTTGTCTGGTAGTTTTCCTCTCACTCAGTCCTAATCCTACCTCCCTTTTCCCTACAAGTTTATTTCCTTCCCAGCAGTTATTGTCTTCCTCCCGCTCTCATTCCTTCTTTCTGTAGTATTTTCCTGTTTTTCTCACTGGGTCTTAGTTTTGATTCCACTCTAAAGCGGTCTATCTGAGACCAGGATATGGGTGTAAGCAGTTTATTATAGAGGTTGATCGCCCGGATGCACCTGTTAGAGGGGCTGTAGGACAAGGAAGTGGGTTGATGAGCGGGTTTCTACTACGGGCAACTGGGACCTGCTGGGGACCTTCTTGGATGCTGTGTCAGACACCAGCCGGCAAGGAAGTTTGACTTGTAGTCTTCTCTGTCCCTGTGGCCAGCAAATGCCCTTCCCCGGACATGCCGGTTGTCTTGGGTGTAAGCGAGAAATTGCAGCAAGCAGGGGCCTTCGGGGAGCAGCAAAGGGACGGGCAGCTGGCTGACGTGGTCTGTCTGCCAAACTGTCTCTCCCTCCCTCTCTCTCTCTCTCACTTCACAACTTCATGTTGAAATGGAGTAAATATTTTGTTGGATTTGCTGAAAATACACTTATGTCTCCTATTCCCAATGTAAAAATTAGGTCAGCTGAATATTTCATTTCTGAACACTAGTTAAACACATTTTAAAAATTGTCTGGGGTCTCCTTTGGTGTGTGTGCGCGTGCGTGTATCAGTGACCTCCAATGAAAATCTGTTTTGTTGCAAATTTAAATACATTAGAAAATCTGAGACCTTCAACCCACAACTGACTTTTTCCCCCCTCCTTTCCTGAGAATTGCCCTTATTCGCGTGTTCCTGCCAGGCTATCAGGAAGAGCTATCACCCAGGTCAAGCCCATGCAGGGAGTCATGTTGGATAATCATGAATCGGAGTTTTTTTTCAAATTTATTTTAATCATTTTTGAGAGAGAGACCTAGTGTGAATGGGACAGGGGGAGGGGTGCAGAGAGAGAGAGAGTGGGGAGTGGGGGGAACACAGAATCTGAATCAGGCTCCAGGCTCTGACCTGTCAGCACAGAGCCCGACTGGGCTTAAACTCCCAAACTGTGAGATCATGACCCGAAGTCCAACACTTAACTGACTGACCCACTCAGGCACCCCCGAATACTTAAGCTTTCTCCTATCATACCCTCCCCCTGCTTCCAACATCTGGGAATCCATGCATATGCAGACTATGAACTCCCATTTTCTCAACCACTTTTGCAGTAGGCAAAATAATGGACAAAAGTAACATACTATTAGTAATGCTTTATCATCGAGCATTTAGTACTTGTACTGTGGTAAAGGTTTCTGCAGATCACCGCATTTATCTTTGGAGGTGGAGCTGGGATTTGAACCCACATTTGCAGACTCCAGCGTATGTTCTTCCCTGTAAGGGTGCTGATTCCCAACATGTAAGCTAAAAGAAAGCAAGAGTCTGCTCTGTGGTTTTCATTGCAAGGAGTGTTTTTCATACCTTGGTTTTCATTGCAAGGAGTGTTTTTCATACCTTACCTCCTAGACTCTGCCCCAGTAGATCCCATGAGGTCTGCATTTTATCTTGGTACTGTTGGTGAGAAAAGTGAAGTTCAGAAAACTTAAATGCTCTTATCTTTGTATCCGTGAGAAATAATGATCTGTAAATCAATTTAAACTTGGTAATGGGTATGTGTGTCTGTCTATGTGGCATCAGAACGTTCTGATAAAATGGAAAAGTTAGCCACGTATTTGGTCTCTGGCATCAGAAATTTCTTTGACCACATTTCCTATCTGAACATTATTTGGATAAGTGGTTGAATCTCTTGCTTTTCTTAGGAATTTTAGTATTGTGCTACTTAATATGTGCTGCTAATTCCATACACATAATCCTTTCATATTTATATTTGCGCAGCAAATGACCTCTTCATATTTTGGCCCATTTTCTGTCTGGACACGTTCTTTGCTACTGTGGCTGCCCGGACATGCCCCAGTAGAGTGTTGTTATATTATCATTGTCTGGTTGCGTATTCCTCTTCCCCACTGTGCTGTGAGGTTCTCCTCGGCAGGCCCTGGGGTAAGAGCCCCTTCTGTCCCTGACTCTAACTCAGAAATGAAGAGAACTTCTGTGATGGTTTTGGAATGGAAACCATGTTGATGCAGCCCAGGCCTTGGGGGGACCTTCAGGTTCTGTTTTCAGGCCTAATGTTTTGATGATGCTTAAGCTTGCTTCCTTGGTGACTTGACTTTTCATTAAGTCAGATTTGGGTATTGCTGGGGTTTAAGGCAACTCTCCACTGACCCAGTGCAGTGACTGGATGTTTTGTCCATGTTCTTGACATTCTAAAGGGGGCTGTTCTTGCACAGGTAAACCTCTCCTTGTAACACGAATAGTCCTTCCTTTCAGGATTAATGTAACTGATGCATATAGACAGTCCTGCTATGTACCAGGCACCAAGTAAGGCCTGTCCCACAGCAAACACACCATGGTTCCTGCCCTCCAGATGCCTCTAGCCTAACAGAAGTCCCAAGGCTAGAAATAATGAGCCAGTGAGGAAGAATCCAGTGCTGTGGGGGTATGGAGAGAGGTGGCTGCCGCTGGCCGGATGGGGCAGTCGTTGAGTATCCTCTGTGAGGAGCGGTTCGAGTTGGCCTGGTGGGATTGGATTTGGAAGAATGTGAATGAGACTGTTAGAGGCAGTGCCCTGGAAATTCTGGGGGCAGGTGGGGTTGAGAAATAGGATTTGTAGAGGGGGAGGTTGGGAGGTAGAGATGGAAAACTTGTTTGGGCAGATAAGATAGCTCTGACGGGGTGGGGGAGGCAAGTTGTCTAATCAGCTGATCCTAGGTGTCATTAGGAAATCAGCTAAGAGCAAGGGGGAAAAGAGGCCATGAGGAGCATTAGGCTGGGTTAGGCAGACTAATATGTTAGAGTTCATCCTTCTTTCCAACTTGCTGTGTGTCCTTCACAAAATTGCTTTCCCTCTCTGATCCATACTTCCTTCATCTGTGGCTAGTAGAACGTCACTCCTGACCTACTGATCATACTGCATCAGTTAAATTAATCCTGAAAGGACTACTCGTGTTACAGAGAGATGTTTACCTGTACAAGAATAACCCATTTTAGAATGTCAAGAATATGGACAGAATATCCAGTCACTGCACTGGGTCGGTGGAGAGTTGCCTTAAACTCCAGAAATACCCAAATCTGAATGTAATGGGGCATTCAAAGCACATTAGTTGGTCTGAAATTATTTTGTGAACTGTAATATTCCATCTGCATATAGGAGATCATTATTACTCTCTTTTTGGTCTTGGAGTATAGAGGGTAGATTGAGTCACACTTTTCTGCTCATGGCGTAAAGACTTGTCATGATTATTATGGAAAAATGCCTGAGTGTGTGTGTGTGTGTGTGTGTGTGCGTGCATGTGCATGCGTGTGCTCGTGCGTGTGTGCATGTGCAGGCTGGTGGGGTGACAAGAGGTGGCATCAGGCTGCCTTCACCCAGGACAGACATGACATGAAGAAAAGGTTTGCACTGCTTCAGAGATCTTTTGCAAGGCTGATGTAAATAATGCTGTTACCAGAGCCCAGCCCAGCCCGGGAAACTGCAGGGTGGGGGGTTGGTGGGTGGTAGGAGAAACAAGTGTTGAAATGGATGTAGCCAGTTCACGCTACAGGCAGGCCATTGGGTAGGTGAGGGAAATCAAAATAGGAAACGATTTAAAAGTTCCTGAAAGCTGGATATGCAATTACTGAACGTCTAATGTGCCGCTAGGCCCAGGGGCCCAGAGTGCGCGTGCTTAAAACATGGCCTTTGTAGACCGTTGCTGTGCTTAGCATTTATCCTTGGAGAAATTTTTTTGCTTAAAAGTGTAATTTGGTTTGCTTCAAACTATGGGGTCAGCTTCCAGTAGTATTGAGTCCGTTCTTCATCCTTGTAAGGACATAGGCCATCAGGTTAGGGACAAATGCTGATGCTTCAGCACAATCTTTGAAGATCTCACCCCACAGGGTAAGGGAGCCCTCAAAAAAGGAAAGAAGTCGCTTTTTTTCCCCCCAGAGCGTGCTGACAGATCGTGGAGAGGTTTCTATTTAACAAATGCTTATGCAGTACCTACTGGTGTGGGGGGTGAGCAGGCAATATTCTGTGTGCCCCATTCGTATGAATCCGTGTAGGTTCAAAATGACCCTCTGAAGTAGGTGCAATGGTGTTCATTTTACAGATGAGGACATTGAACCAGAGAGGCTGACCAGTGTGGCCAGACTTTTCCAGTGGAGACTGGAATCTAGGAGGTCTGGCTCCAGGGTCTGTGTTTTTAACTATTCTGCTTTGTGGCTTTCAGCAAATGGGGGTCTTTAACTTCAGATTGAATAGTTGATACTGGTAACCATGGTTCTGTGATAAAGCTGCAAATTTTAGTTCTCATCAGGCCCCTTGGGGCTGCTTTCTATCACTGGTGATGGGTGGGCTGGCTGGCTCTGCCCCCAGAGTCAGAATCCTGGAGGGACCCCGCTGTCTCAACCTGCCTCGTGTGGCTGGTGGGCAGGGGGCAGGCAGTCTGTGGAGGACAGCCTGGTGATGGGGGGTGGTCATCTTCAGAAGCCTTACTTAGCACACCCCTGTGGCTGTACTCCGTCTTGCATGTGAATTAATGTGAACTGATTTTCATGTAAGAAGAGCGATTTTGGGGCTGTCCAAGCCACACAGAAGATATTTAGGATTTCAGAGTCCTGTGCTTTTTGCCCTGAGGAGCTGTGGATAAGTTCAGCTGTTTCATCACTGTCTGGCGGTGTGCCTGAACTATCCTCTTGCACTTTGGGCTTAGATGTCTGTCTCTTCAAAACAAATGTGGGAAAAGTGATCCTCATTTTCTTTCTGGCTCTCAAATTCCAAGAGTCAAGGGAGTGCAGTATTTACCGGCCCAGAGGAGCCTGGCTGCACGGAGTCCTAGCACAGTCTGTGACCAGCTGTGTGACCTTGGGCAAATTACTCAGCCTCTCTGTGTGTCTACTCCTCCAACCTCAAACACCGCTCTAATGGCATCTTGTAATAGAATTGTCATGAAGACTGAAAGAATGAAGAGCGCCTGGCACAGAGTGAGTGCCCTTTGTTAGTTTCATTAATGTTCTGTGTCCATTACTTCTACTTTCCTGTGTCTTCATCAGGTGTGTTGTCATGGCTACCATTTTTGAGTGGTGCTTGTGGGGGAGGTGCTTGTAATGACTCTGCAAGGTCCCTTTGATTTAACCCCATTTTCCGAGCTAGGCGAGGGAGCTTAAGTGACCTGCCTGAGGCCACACTGCCCCACAGTCACAGAACTGGGACTAGAGGTGGACTTGCTCTGACCCCGCAACCCGCACACGCCCTCTTGACTGCCACAGGCCTCCTTTCATGAGACGCCCCTTCCTGGCCCCCTTACCAGGCCTTGCTTGGATGCCCTTGCAGAAGCTAGTGCTCATCAGTAACTAGGGAAAACTGCTTTGCCCAGTGTTCCGTGTGCTCCTTTGCAGGTGGATTTATGGTTGCCAGGCCTCCTGGTGCTTGGAAGCTTCGGCTTTTTAATTTAATCTCCTCCAAACTTACCTTGGGTCTTCGTGCTGGCAGTTGGCTGCTTATGTGCAGGGCAGCAGGGAACTGTGAAGCCGTATCAGCTGATTGATGCCATCTGGAAGGGGAGCCGGGGCCTCCAGCCTCCTCAGCCAGCAGCCTTTTGCCCTCATCCCTGTCCCTGTGGGAGCAGGGGCCGCCTCTGGTGCCTGCATACCAGGCAAACCGTGATGAGCTGGCTCGCCCCATTGATGCAGTGGATTCCAGCCCTGTCCGGCCAGCCCCTGGGGGATGTGAGGGATTGCCTGGCTTTCTCTGTGCATCTGGAAGGGCCCTTGTTAGTATTCCGGACAGGCAGAGTGGTGGGTGGGGAGTCTGCTGGGCCGGGAAGTGGCCACGAGTGGAGGAAGCCCTTCTGTCCAGACTCCTGCGAGGAGGAATGGGAGCACACTCCTGCGTTGAGGACTAGGCCTCCGATACCAGGAGGCTCTTCTCAGTGAGCCGGCTCCTCAGGGCTTTTCTGGTGCTTCTGGGGCTAACAGCCTCTGCTCCTCTAGGGAGTTGACAAACCTTGCAGTTGTGATAGTTCAGGAAGAGCAGGCAGTGATCGGATCGCCTGTCTGAAGGCAGGTGGTGTGGGATGTTTTCAATCTAAAGAGCCAAATAGGTTTGGAGAGAGTGGAAGAGAGGGAGGGAGAGGAAGGAAGAAAGGGACAGAGAGGAAGAGGGGAGGGAGAGCAAAAGGGAGATAAGGGAAGAGTGACAGCTGGGAGGGTTTTCAGGGGTGCTGGTGGGGGAGCCATGCGGACACCTTCAGATTTCACAGGCCTCATGGCCTGAGGGCCCAGAGATGTGCAGGCTGTATGTGATCACAGGTGCTGAGTTCTAATCTTGTCTGGTAACTCTGGCACTTAATCTGCACAGTTCTCTGTTCTCAGCTGTAAAGCTGAAAAATAACAGTGATTTACCTCTCAGAGCTGGTGGGAGAGATTACTAATGGCGGGTGACAGGGTAAAAGTACAAGGTATCACTGGGTGTAAAACTGCTTGATAACCAGCCAGCCAGCCAGCAGGCCTAGAACCTGGCCGTCGCGTTTGTGGGCCTGGCCCCCTTTTTGAAATGGGCTTTGTCCCCTCACAAGGCACAGGTGGCTGGTGTGAATGTTCTTCCCAGGTCCTAAGTGGGGGCTGGGACTTAGTCTCCAAAATGCAGAGAGAGTGAGGGTGTATCTGGGGCTCTGGGCACCCCGTCTCCCCATGCATTTGCTCTGCGTCCACCCTGCAAGCTCCCTCAGGCTGCTGGGCCTCTGCACACCTGTTCTCTCCCTACTATCTGTAGCCCCTCACCATGCTTCAAAGCTCAGCTGCAGCTTAATCTTCTGGAAGTCTCCTCTAGTCATGACCTGTGCTTGGTGTGCACTTCTCTTTGCCCTTTCACAGACAAGTGCACTGCCTGTAGGTAATAGTCATTAGATGACCGGTAATACACACTTCTTTTTGCATGGGCCCTGTCCTCAATGTTGGAGGTGTAACCATGAACCAGACAAAGACCTCCGGCAGCACACACTTAAATGAGTAAATGTGCAAAATAAATAGGATTGCAGCCAATTCTCTGAAGGAAAGGAATGGAATGATGAGTGAGGACGGGCCTCATTCTGGATGCTGGTGTTTGGGGAAAGGCTTCCCTAAGGAATTGGCGTTTAGGCTGAATCCTGAAAAAGGAGGCGGCCTTGCCAAGAGCTCTAAGAGGTGGCATTGCAGGAGAGGGGAACAGCAAGCATGTGGGCCCTGCGGTGGACAAATAGTTTGGTTTGTTCACAGACCAGGGGGCAGATCATCATGGTTGGTGTTTAATGGGTCCAAGAAGGAGTAGAACAGAGAACCTTGTATGCTGTGGTTGGGTGCTTGGATTTCATTCCTTATGTGCAGTGGGAAGGGAACGTCACATGAACTGATGAACTTTCTAAGAGGCAAGGATGTTACATGAAGAACTTTTTAAGGCCACTATTTGGAAAAAGGAGGTCCCAAAGAATGGTACCATGGATGACTGGTCCCAGAACTGATAAGAAACTGATCTGTTGTGTGTGTGCGCACACGTGCTTGCATATGTGGGTGTGAGCGTGCATGAGTACAAGCACAAGTCATCATATTGATGAATTCTGGAAACTGGATTTTCTAAGAGCCTTTTCTCTTGGAAGAAAAATCCCTATTAGGAAAATCTGTACAAATTCTTGGGGTAGTTGGAAGTATGGAGTAGAAATAGCCCAAGGTAACTGAAAACCTTACTGAATGTTTGACTTTCAAAATCTAAATATTCTAGTGCTGAAGTAAACTTCTGAGCATTTAAAGCCCACTAGTCCTGATGCTTGAGAAGAGAGTAGTATATTTTATGAAGTGGAAAAGGCACAGGGCTTCTCATGGTAAGCACACAGCAGAAATGTCCTGCCTCCTAGCCTGCCTTCCTAGATCCAGCATTTTACTCGCTTGAGCTTTTGTTTGTCATCTATATGTAATACATGCTTATTGTGTAAAATTTAAAAAGAGAACATAAAAGAACTTTCCTTGGAGTTCTCTCAATTGAGTAGTAACACTTTTAGCGCTTCATGTGTTGGCATCCCTTATGTATAGGTTTATTTTTTATGTATGGTGTAATCTGTGGGTAACATTTTGTTGAATGGTTTCTCTTGTAACATTATAAGGCATTTACTTGTGTCAGTCAGGATGGACTAGGTTAAGCTGCAGTAACAAATAATCTCCAGGTCTCCGTGGGTTTAAACAAAAGGTTTTCTCTGATACTCTCTTGCCTATTAGGGTGGGTTGAAGCCTCGGTGCTAGGTGTTCTTTACTCGATGACTTGTGGAAATGGAGTAACTATTAGTGTCTTACGTTAGCATTTAAATGTCCTGAATGAAAGTGGAATATCACTCCCATTTCAGTTCATTGGTCAGAGCTAGTCACGTGATCCCACTCAACCACAAGGGGCCAGAGTGTGAGTTCATTATATGGTGTGAAAGCTGAGAGCCAAAAATATTTGGTGAGCAGTGCTAATTTCTGCATACTATTTGTGTCTCTTATTTACATAGTCATTATCAGGAAATATTACATGCACAGAGAAAATACTGTTCTACATTGTACACTGTGTGTTTCTCACTTTCTGTCCTGGAACTTTTCTGCTGCAGCATTTGGGAAGATGCCTGCTTAGTCATTCTGTTGTGTATACACCTTGGGAATTGCCAGGCCCCCAGGGCAGTCCTTGATCAATGTGAGGTGGGGGGAGTGGAAGCCAGTGAGTAATATTTCCATGTTCTCTCCCTGGGCAGGTAATTTGCAGGAGGTTCCTAGTCTGGTATATTCTGGGTTCCCAGTGGAGATGGGCTCTGTAGTGTATACTTGGCTTGACTTTGCCTCCTTTGCTGTCTTACTCTTCCCATTCATCCAGTCTTGTACCTGGAACCACTGCCCGAAATAAACTACCTCCTTACATGCCTCTGTCTTAGGCTTTGCATTTTGGGGGAGAGAGGCACAAATGCCTCTGCAATTAGAACTGTGTCCTTCAGGCACCAAGGTCAGAAGAATTTGCTTTCCTTACCATTCTATCAGTTGCTAGAATCATGGTGTGTCAAATTACAACTGTGCTGGAATCTTTCCTTGTACAGTGTTTTGCTTTTTAATCGTCTTTCATTTTTCTTGTTGGTAGAGGAAGCAGATGCCTTCATCCCTGCTTCCCTACTGCCTCCCAACTGTTCAGCCACACTTCTTGTGATGTGCTCTCGTTTGCTCTTCCATCTTCCTGGGGTGTGTGCTTCTTGCTCTCCTGGAATGCTTCTCTTTCTGGAATTCCCTGTCATCTTCGTTCTTTCTCCTCTTGTTTCACTATTATTTCTAATTAAGTTTTTGTAAACAGATTGGTACATGGAACACTTTTTGTTTTTGAGAATTGAAAAAAAAATTGAGTCAAAATAATTTTGTCCTTACATGTTCAGTTTTCTCTAATATTCAGTAGAATTTGTAATTTAGCTAGTTAGCTTGACACTTAAAACCGTAATATTTTTTAATGGATAATCTGTTTTGTACACATACCACCCCTAACATTCACACCCCTGGAAGATTTTAGGATTTTTTTTTTTAATGGTATTTCCTATTTATTCTACTTGGTACTCCATGGGTTCTTTCAATCTTCTTTCTTCAATTTTGTGAAAATGTTTTTCTCTCCACTTCTCTGTCTAGGATCTCCTAGTAGATGGATATTTACTTCATGGCCTGGCCTTTCATGTCCCTGTCTTGGGTTTTTCAGATATTTCTCTTTGCTCTATATTCTGAGAGATTTCCTTAAAATTTTCTCCCAGTTTCTTTTTCTTTTCCTTTTATCTTCTTTCTTTTTCCATCTCTTTGTTGTTTTAGCAGGCATGTTCATAAACTTAATTCTTTTGGTTCTTTGATTGCCTTTTTCTTTTTTTATATAGTCACCACTTCATTCTTTTATGTGTTAATATCTTTTTTCAATATCTTTGAAGATATCAAGGATACTTTTTAGCTGTTTCTGGTGTTATCTCTATTTTCTTTGGAGTCAGTTCTAGTGGTTGAGCTCACTTCTCTCTGTAGTATTGTTTTTCTCCCCCAAGTGATTGATGATTTTAGCTTCTTCATTCTGGGAATGCAAGACTGGGGGTGTTGCTACAGATAGTTGGAGTGGGTTTGTCTATCACCAAGTACCTGGGAAGCTGAGCAGATTGGCAGGCTTCACTTAGACATTTATAGGACAAGGGGACAAGCTGTGCTACTCCCTGCCCATCATGCTTAGGCAAAAAGGGGATATGTTCTGGGATGATAATCCTCAGTCTGGAAGCTTAAGCAGTCCCTTGGGAGATGAAGTATCTTTAAAAATGATATTTCCTGTTTTGGCCTGGGAAAACTCATTTGTTACTCTTGGGGGAAAAAGATGAGGGGTGATGGGTGAGTTGATGGCAGTGGTCACCACGTAATATTCTTGCAGAGAGTTTTGACTCATTCCAACTCTTCGCCCGCTCCTGGTGTCCCTGCCTTCTCACACTTGGGCTTCTGTGGTGGGAGACAGCCTCTCTGTGCTTCCTACTGGCTCCTCCTTCCCTTCTCTTTGTGTTCTCAATCTGCTGTCAGCACTACCACACCTGTCCTCTGTTCTCGTACATTCACAAAAGGTTCTCCGTGCTTCTATGACATTGTCCTCTTTGTACTTACTTATTGTAATATCAGTGGTCTTTGGGGGTGGGGGGAGATGAACACATGTCTTCAGCTGTCCTTTATAAACTATTCATTGTAATGATTTGGAACCCTGCAGAGTTATGTTGCAATATGTGGTTGTTGGATGTTTAATTTTTTTTTTTTTTTCTGATTTCCTCCTCTCAAACCATGAGGAGCATCTTTATGAAACTCTTAAACCATTCATTATTATTTCTTTGGGACTGATGGCCAGTAGTGGAACAAGGTTAAGTGTGTAGTGGTCAAGAGAAAAATGTTTATATCCTCATTGTACCACTTACCTGCAAGCTTAACATCTCTGAGCTTTATTTTCCTACGTTATTAGTTGGAGATATATTCTTCTCATATTGGTTGAATGGATTAAAATTGATAATGAAAGTAATGCATATTCCATGGCAAATGCTTTCAAAATACTATCTGCTGTTATTATCCATTATTTAATCCATACAGCAGGGAGGGATTAACAACTCTCTGGATGAGAAAAATCAGATTTAGAAAACTTGTCACTTTCCCAAGCTCTGCTCTTCTTATATATGAAAAAGAGATACAGTTGTTGTAGAATCTGGACTGCTTTAGAGAAAGATGTTCTTTACCTAGGTAATAAGAGTTCCAGAACCAAGTTGTTCAGAGGTGAAAATTTTGTCAGGAGAGATGTTGGAAGCTCCCCCACCTGCTGGCACAAGCCATGTGCCCAGCCCATAGGGATGGGCATAGCAGCATATGCCTGAATGGGTTTGGCAGAGTGGATGCCTGGTTTGAACACGTTGGTTGTCCGGCTTTGTCTGGTCATCAGACGTTGCTGGGGATTCACTGGAGGGTGGTAAGGCCAGGGTTAAAGGGTCAAAAGGAGGAATTTGTTTTTGTTTTTTTAAATAGAATTTATTGTCAAATTAGTTTCCATACAGCACCCAGTGCTCATCCCAATAAGTGCCCTCCTCAATGCCTATCACCCACTTTCCCCTCTCCCTCACCCCCATCAACCCTCAGTTTGTTCTCAGTATTTAAGAGTCTCTTATGGTTTCAGAGTCTGTATTTTCTGATGTGGCCACATACGAGTTGACTCACTGTTCCTGATGAGTTTGGTGTAGTCACTGGGTGGGGTGGGGAGCCCTCAGTAAATATTTGTAGCATATGTGGGTGTAGGAGTGAGTGCGCAGTGATGGAAAGCAGGACTCTAGCTAGAATGAGCTGTTCTGGTGGTGGGGGGAAGCGCCTGGTTATTTCTGCTGGGAACCTCGGTCCCTCTTTCCCTTAACCTGGGGAGGGGACACAAGGAACAGACTCCTCATGACTATGTATTTCTGCCTCACTTGCCAGAATCTGCATTGCCCTTCAAGAGTTACCTTAGGCTCCTGCTCAGACATTCAAAAAGTACTGCCTTTGCTCAGAGCTCTTTTGGAAGTTTGCTTTTGGAAATGTTTCAGAGCTAATTTTAAACACACAACAAAGTAAAAAAAAAAAAAAAAAAAAAAAATCTGTTTTTTTTTTTTTTCCTTGAAAAATTTACCCAGTAGGATTGTTTTATTTTGGAACTAAAACAGCATTATCTAGGTTGACCACTGGTCATATTCCCATTCAGGTGAGTTTAACCAGTGCGTTTTGTGTCCCTGCTGTGCTGGGGTCATTGAGTTCACAGGCCAGAGTTGGTATCCTTGAACAAAAGCTCAAGGCTTATCAGAGCTGTGTTCTTTGAAAACATTGCCCTCCTCTTGAAATACGAAGATTTGTCCCGCTTTTAGTATTCGAAGAAGGTATCAGATTGTGTAGAGTTCTTCTGAAAATGAGTTTTACACCTTATGAACAATGACAAAGAACTTGGTGTGAGGCCATCAGTGCCCATATGGATGTTCCTGTTCTACTTTAGCTGAAAAAACAAAATCAATGCAACAACATAGAGAACTCTGAAAAGATTATACTAAGTGAAAGAAGCCAGACTCAAGAGTTAGGTCCTGCACTCCATTTCTATGACATTCTGGAAGAGACAAAACAACAGAAATAGAAAATAGATTTTTGGTTGCCAGGAACTAGGGAAAGAGGTAGAGGGTTCATCATAAAGGGACATGAAAGTTTTGAGGGGTGATGATGAAAATATTCTATATTTTGATTGGAGCAGTGATTACACGATTAGGTAAATATGTCAAGATTTATAGAGGGGCCTCTGGGTGGCTCAGTTGGTTAAGTGTCCAACTCTCGATCTCAGCTCAGGTCATGATCTCCTGGTTTGTGGGATCAAGCTCCATGTTGGGCTTTGCACTGATAGAGCCTGCTTGGGGTTCCGCCTACCCTCACCCTTTGTCCTGCCCCACCCTGCATGCTTGCTTGCTCTCAAATAAAACGTTAAAAAATTCCTAGAACTGTGCACCTATAAAGGGTGGATTTTGTCATGTGCAGTAAACCTGGAAAAAAAGTAAAACCAGTGACATTCTTTAATAGGCACATGTTCTATACCCAGTTCTGGCATACACCTGCATTTACTATTAGAGGAGCAATTCATTTTAGCTTGGAACACGAGGATTAGTAAGCTCTAAGCCCTGCTGGGTTTTATTGAAGAACTTTGTATGGATGTGACAACCTAGAGTCGTGGTCCTTATTCACAAATTTAAAGTGTTCCAGGCATTTGGAGTCCATAAAGGAAGATTATGTGCAGAATAGTTTTGAGGTTGAATGTACTTTATTATTATTATTTTTTTTGGTCTTATGAAAGTTATTTACACTTGGTGGCTTCTATGACTCCCTGTTACTGAGTGCAAATTACTCATCAGGCCAAAAAACACAATTCCCTCTAGTTGAAGGTTTGCTTTGGCTCTTGATGTTAAAGTCATTTGTGAAATTATTCAGCAAAGTATGGTCTTTAGCATAAAAGGGTGGCATAGGATGTTAAATTGTTCTTTTGTCAAATGTTATATTCTGAAAAGGTTGTAGAGCTTATAAGTGCCCTGTTATGATGTAGAATAAACCACTCTGGTGGGACTTTTGGACTTTTCTCATTTTGGACAAGTTGAATTAGAGCGCCCCTGCCTGGCTGCATTTGGACTTGCAGTTGCCCAAGGTATTCGTTTATTGCAGGTTAGACTTGGTGTGGATGTTTGCGGCGCGGTGGGGCACAAGACACTTGGTGATGGGGAATGAAGAACAGGGAGAAACTTTGAGAGGCAAACTGGGTGTGGGGAAGGAGGGGTTCTTTCTTTGGTCTTGCCTCCTAAGTGCTTTTCTTGGACCTTCGTGCAGTTCCTGGGCCTGGGGGTTCCATACTCAGCTGACACCCCAAATTCGCTGGTGGCTTTTCCTGCAAATGCCTTTCAACTCACAGCTAGAAAAAGATTACTTTTCCAGACTCTGATAGACCCTGTGTGTGTTTGTCCCTGAGGATCCTTAGTGCCCCGTGCTTTGCAAGGTACATGGTTTATATTACATTGTAAACTCAAGGGGATGCAACAAGGTATGTGCCTTGTGCTTAGCTGGGGCTCAGTTAATACTTGACGGACACTTGAACTTCAGCAAGAGTTCCAGTCCACGTGCAAAGAGGTAACATTTGCATATGTATGATGAGGCAGCCTTTGTGATCTCTGGCAAACACTGGTACTGGAGTACCAGGTATCCTGTGGAGTTTGGTGTCCAGGCCAAGTGTGGGGTGGGGAGAGCCTGGACTATCAGAGCGTGCTTGTAAAGGAACGAGGGATTTTCTAAGTACCTGAGTGTCCTGATGCTGACGCAGAAAGCATTGTGGGGCGGTTGCAGTGGTAGCTGTGCACCCAGGCCTCTTAGCTGACTGGAGAGAGGCCTTGGATCCTCTATAGAGTTCTCTGGACCTTAAAATGAACAGCTACTCTGCAAGTTAATCTGCAGGTTGGAGGGAAAGTTTGTTATCTTTTTTTAAAAAAAATTTTTTTTAATGTTTTTATTTTATTTCTAGGGGGGAGAGAGAGAGCGCGAGCGAGCGAGTGTGAGCAGGGGAGGGTCAGAGAGAGAGGAAATCACAGACTCTGAAGCAGGCTTCAGGCTCTGAGCTGGCTGTCAGCACAGAGCCCAACGCGGGGCTCCAACCCACAAACTGTGAGATCATGACCTAAGCGAAAGTCGGATGCTTAACCGACTAAGCCACCCAGGCGCCCCGGGAAAGTTTGATATCTTATTGTCACTCTTGGGGAATGTTGAGTAGGAAAAACAAGGTTTTATTACTGTAAGACACCTCTAGATATTTATTAAAATTAATTTTTTATTACAAAAGTAAATACCTGTTCCTTATCAAAAAGAAAGATACAAGAAAGAAGAAACACCCATAACACTGTCATCTTGAGGCAGTCATGTTTAATATTTTGGCATATTTGTTTTTGCTCTCCTTCTGCCCCTTAATTTAATAGGGAGATCATAGAACTAATTTTGAGTATACTTTTTTTTAACTTTTAAATGTTTTTTGAGAGACTGAGCACAAGCAGGAAGGGGCAGAGAGTGGGAGACACAGAATCTGAAGCAGGCTCCAGGCTCTGAGCTGTCAGCACAGAGTCTGACACGGGGCTCAAACTCATGAACCGTGAGATCACCACCTGAGCTGAACTCGGATGCTTAACTGACTGAGCCACCCAGGTGCCCCTTCATATATGCTTCTAGGTGCCTTTTTTTTCTAATTGCAAAAATGATAAATGTACCCACAGGCTGAGTATAGCCACAGAATAGCAAGTGTTGGCAAGGATGTGGAGAAACCAGAACGCTCATACATGGCTGGGGAGTATGTAAAATGGTACAGCCACTTTGGAAAAAGCAGCCTGTTCCTTGTAAAAAGTTAAACATGAATTTATCATATGACCCAACAATTCCACTCCTAAGTACCTACCCAAAAGGAATGAAACCTGTGTTCACAAAAAGATTTATATGAAAATGTTCATGGGAACATTATTTAGAATAGTCAAAATGGAAACAATTGAAATGTCCCAAAACTGGGAATGGATAGAAATGTGGCACAGGCTTGCCATACGGTAGTACTCTGCACTGAAATGGAGTATGGTTATATGCAACAACAGGGATGAACCTCAAAGACTTTAGGCTAAGGGAAAGAAGCCAGGCAGAAAAGACCACATATCAGATGATTACATTTATATGAAGTGTGCAGAAAACAGCAAATCAGTGAATATAGAAAGTAATTCAGTGACTGTCTGGGGCTGAAGGTGTGAAACCAGAAGTTGATGGAAAGAGGCCTGAGGGTTTTTTTTTTGGGGGGGGGGGGGGATGNAGTAAAACATAATCATTGAACACACACAGTGGGTGAATTTTATGGTATATAAATTATACCTTAGTAAAGCTGTTAAAACAAGAATATTCATAGAAGCACTGTTATGAATCACCCTACCAGAAAATAATAAACAGGAGAATTGAGGTTCTAATCGATGTGGTAAAATATGGTCTGCTGGCCTCTTCCTTTGCTTAGGGTTTTGGGTATGCCAGGAACAACAGCAGCAGGGGGACCCCTAACCAACCCCTAATTTCTGGACAATGCCAACAAGAGAAAAGAAATAGGGAAGAGTATTGTGAAAGAGCTGGGGGCAGGCAGTATAAGGGTTTGTCTTCCTGTGGGGAGGACGTGGTCATGGATAATCTTTGGATTTTAAGAGGGGAAAAGTATGAATATGGGTCTTCATAAGTTAGGGACAACCAACAAAAGAATGCAAAAATAGATTGTCAACTAGGAGTAGGAAAAAGTAAAGAAAATTGGGTCAATTTAGCAAGAGATAGGAAAAGTCGAAAGAAAAAGTTCAGTAAATAGAAAACACAAAAAAGGATGAGGAAGTCAATCCTACAGTATCAATTACATTATAAGCAGGTTAATCTCCCTGATTAAGACATGGGGACTCTTAGATGGAGTTACAAAGAAGATCCAGCAATATGTGGTTTTGAGAGAATCACATAAAAGCACAGAGCAAGGTTGAAAACAACGGGATAAAAATGGCATTCCAGGAAAAAAACCCAAAATCACGTCAGGCTCATGGTTTCAGTATTAGATAAAGTAGAATTTAAGGTGAACAACAGGAAGAGAGATGAAAAATGATTTGTTCTTGAAGTGCCGCAGTATTCCAAGAAGATGTAATAGTCATGAACAAACATAACCACAAGTACAGCCTTAAGCTGCATAAAGAAATAATTGTCAGAATTATAGTAATATATAGATAAATCTACCATTGTAGAGAGAGATTTAAATGTACTCTTCTTGGAAACCAATCAAACAGACAAAAATAAGGAAGAGTATAAAAGATTTGGACAACATGACTAATAGGCTTGTACTCAGAAAACACTATTATTTTTGGATATACGTGGAATTATTACAAAAAAAAGGATCCCATTATAGACCAAACTCTTCAGTTTGTAAGAGTTGACATTATTCTGACCACAGTCTGTGACCCAGTGAAATCAGGATGATTGAAATAATAAGGTAGGGTAGAAATCCATAAAAAAGGGTTGGAGAAAAAATAATAGTGATTCACAAAGCCAAGTATTTTTTGAAAGACTTAGAAAAATGGACAAGTCTCATCAAGGAGACTCATCAAGGATAAAAAGGTGCGTGTAAAGTACAGATGTAGCTTAGATACGGCAAGTGGATGGCCAACTACACAAATGTGAAATCCCATATGAGATGAATAGATTTTTATGGGAATGAGATTTCAAAGTTGGCTAATTGATTAATGGAAAACCTGACTAGAGCAGTCGCTGCTGAAGAAATTGGATTAGAGGTGAAAACTTCTTCCGCTTCCAAGAGTCCTGAGGCCCACACAATTTAATATGGATAGTCAGTCATGCTTTATAGATGTTGTTCCAGAGACGAAGAGGAAAGCTCCTTTGGTTTTCTGAGGCTTCCTCCCAATATCTAAACTGAAGATAGTACCAGAGAAAGGGAGCTTACGCATCTGTTTCAGTTAAAGTCTGAAATGAAATGTTAACATTCTGAATCTCCCATCCTATTAAAACACAATACGTGATTGTATTTATTCCTGGAGTACAAGGATGGTACAGGAGAGTAACCTTAGCTACTCGTAACATTTACCCTTCCTTAAACAAGAGTTTTATTTCTTGCTCACAAAATGGTACAGTGGTTAACAGATGGCCCATATAATGATTCAAGGACCCAGGCTTCCTCCATCTTGCGGTTCAACCACTCACTAAGGTCCCGGAATCCCAAGAGTGTGTGTGGAGCTTGAGGAGAGCATTGGGCTTGCAAGGGATAGAGCCTTTCTGTGGGCGAGAACTGGCTGAGTGGCCATACCTGCATGCTGGTAAGTGTAGCCGTGGCTGGACAGCCATCTCCCAGGGACACTGCCATGCTATAGAAGGAGCAGCACACATTTTTATGATGGACAGATAGCATCTGTGTGGGGTTTGCAGCCCTCTCGTGAGCTTCCCAGGTGTAATGTGAAATTGGACCGGGTACTCAGAGGTCAGGGAGGGACCAAGGAAGGAGGCAGGTCACTCCAGGTTGGTAGGTGGCAGTGTGTGTATGTGTGTGTGTGTGTGTGTCTTTTCTTTGAGAGAAAGAGAACAAGAGAGTGTTGGTGCATGTGCAAGTGGGGAAGGGGGAGAGAGAGAGGGGGAGAGAGAATCTTAAGTAGGCTCCACACTTAACCCCAACCCCATGCAGGGCTTGATCTCCCAACTCTGAGATCATGACCTGAGCTAAAATCAAGAGTCAGATGCTTAGCCAACAGAGCCACCCAGGCAATTTTAATAATAGCCAAGGGAACTTACGTATGTGGCTTGCTTTGGGTAGCAGCAAGACTCCTAGATCCCTGCACCTGCTTGCCAAATCTTAAAGAGTTCACAAAGAGGCCCTAACTGGGCTCAGTCACCTATACTAGGCTTGCGTTTTCCATGCTACATCACCATGTCAAGGCTGTGTCTTTGGGGAAGCTTCTGGGGGCTTCCTCAGAAGGCAAGTAGAAATCCACATTCTAAGGACAGGGAGAGAGTGAGGAGACTGAGTGCCCAGATCCAGCTCACAGGTCAGTTGGCAGTAATGGCATCTTTATGACATTCACCAGTAGTCTGCTACAGATTTAATCTCAGAAAACCTATCAGTAGAAATCATTACATTAACAAATTAAATGAAAATAATTTTATGATCTCATAGGATGTAGTAAAGGACCTGTCAATGACAGAATCCCAGAGACAAATAGGAATAGATGGTATATCTATCGACTTTGGCTAAAGTAGTAACAACTGTAGTTGCTGTGGTAACAACTCCCAAATGTCAGTGGTTTATGACCAAAAAGGTTGATTTTCTGTTTGTTACATGTAGGCTGTAATTTGGCAGTGTCTCTGCTCTCTGTAGTTTTCATTCTAGAATGCACACTGGAGGAATGGCCTTTTCTGGGATGTGGTCATCCAGTAGTATAGGGGAAAGAGCTATGGAAGCAGCAGATGGTTGCAAGTGTCACCTTGGATGTGGCGTTGGCCAGAGAAAGTGCTATGGTCTAATAAATAATCCATTGGTCAAAGAAAGTCCTTTGACCAAGCCTCATGTCATGTGATGGAATCTATAGTTTGCCCAAAGTAAGAGGCCCAGTGGAGGTGGGCCTGGTAGAGAGGGGGCAGCAAATAATTAGGAACAACATTACATACAGTCTTTCTAGAAAGGACTTCCCTTAATTGGATAAAGGCTTTCCTACAAAAGTCTGTTGCAGATACTATGTTTAATGGATAAATTTTAGAAGTGTTCTTAAGGTTAGAAGTAAGGATACAATGGTTATTGCTGTTACAGAGTAAAGATTTGGAGTAATACTGTAAAACAGGTAAAAAGAAAGTCCAAAGGATTGGAAGGGAAAAGACTATTGTTATTTTTTTTGCATGTTGTATCATTTACTTGAAGAAAACAGTGATTATCAGACCAATCACTAGTAGTAATGAGCTTAGTAAAAGTGTCAGTTAATATAAGCATACAAATATTAATCGTTTTCCTCTGTATCATAAAAATAAGACCATGTAAGTTACCATTCCTAATAGCAGCAACAGCTATAATTGTACCTAGGAATTGATCGATTCAGAGTGTGTAACATTTACCTGGAGAAACCCTGAAGAGCATGAAACAAGATATAAATAAATGGAGAGGGATATTATGTTTATGAATTAGAAGGAAGTCTCAATGTTAAGATGTCAGTCATTTCATATTAACCTTTAAACTCAATGTAGATACAGTAACATCCCAGCATTTCCAAAGATGATTGGTTCAAGTACAACTCACCATTTGCATGGAAAGAAAAATAGTCATTAGTAGCTATTTAAAGGAAAAGAACAGAGGATGTGGGCATTTGTCCTATCTGTATTGTAGCATCTGAGAGTTAGTAGCTTGGACATGCTTGTGAATTAGTAGTTCACAGATTCCCCAGTCTGCTTCACTTATTAGAAACTTCTCTCTTACAGTGAACAAAACCTTACTTGTTATGCGTTAATTGAATGTTTACTTTGTGCTAGCCATTGGGGGAAATAGGAGTAAAGTTTGGACTCTGATTTCCAGAGATTTACAGTTCAAGAGGCGAGGCAAAGAACAATGCACTTA